>NC_056746.1:1459139349-1459439349 GCF_019279795.1 Protopterus annectens | reverse complement strand
TCACTATGGAGTCTACAATGACAAGAAAAGTTGGTTTTTGAGTGTTATGTCTTGCGGGTTTCGTGGGTGAGACACTAGTGTTGCTATGTGTCTTGGGTGCTGTGGGAACTGTGTTAGCTGTAGCAGTCTTGTGTTTTGGAGGTCCCTGGTGTTTTGGCAAGTTTTTTGAGAGAACCTCTGCATATGTATATTTATGTGTTGGATGCGTATGGTGTGTATGAGTAGTGGTGGGTGAGTTGACAACCTTTTCAGTGTTACTGTTTCGAGTGCTAGAGAGCAGGGATTTAAGATTCTTCATGTAGACACATCTCTTGCACTCTATACTAGAGTGAGTTATTAGAAGAGAGTTGTCAGTGTACATGAGGCAGTTGCTTGCACTGCCTCAGGAGAAACAGGGGTAGTCCAACTGTCCATAATGCTTGGTTTGAAGAACTGTTATCACATGGGGTGCCTTCGGGACTTATCTAGGAAGTGCTCTGTAGATGGATATTTCTGACAGGGTTTTTGGCTGATGGTTTAATAAGGCACAGGTCACTAGCAATACTTCTTGAGAATGACACTAATATACTATGGCTGTATCTAAGGGAAAATTGTCAAAATTATCTGTCCAGCTATGGTGCACAATTGCATGGCAGTGTGCAATGTTGCAGAATGCACAAACAAGCAAATACCTGCTCAAATGCAGGCCATAAATACCAGAAACTAAAAACTTAAAAAAAAACACTGAGGGTGCTTGCTCCAAGCCCTAGACCAATCACCCTTCACTACACAGATTCCAATCAGCACATGTCTCTCACAAGGCCCCTTCCAATCAAATCTTTATCATTGGTTTACTGGGAAAGTTCAGCAGAGACCCAGGGAGAAATGCTCCAGATGCATGTCTTTGTAATGTGGGAGGAAACCAGAGCACCCAGAGGAAATCCACACAAATACAGGGAAGGCATGCAGACTCAGCACAGAAGGTGCCCCAGCTGAGAATCAAACTGAAAAAACTCTTGATGTGAGGTGACAATGCTACCGCTGCACCACTGCATTGTCTGTAAAGATGGCTTGGAAAATGTGCTCAACATGTAACAGCCGCTACAAAATGCTTTAAACAGTAATCAAATCTGCTATTTAAAACACTGTTTGGTGGGAAAACAGAACAAACAGAACAGATGCTTTGCAAATACTGAAAAGTAGTAACAATTACTTTGCAAACAGTGAAAGCAGCAACAGAATACAATTTAACAGGTACAGTAAGGCAGGCAAATGCAGTACAAACAGTGCAGTTTAGTTTACAGTATTAATTTGGCAGAATACAATGAAAGGTGCAGTAAGTAGTATAATCAAACAAAAAAATGACAACTTATGGCTTGTATGTATGTATGTATGTATGTGTGTATGTATGTATGCATGCAAGTATGTATGCATGCATGTATGTGTTTATGTATGTATGCATGTGTGTGTGTATGTTTGTACGTGTGTGTGTGTATGCATGTATGTGTGTGTGTGTGTGTGTGTGTGTGTGTGTGTGTGTGTGTGTGTGTGTGTGTGTGTGTGTGTGTGTGTGTGTGTGTGTGCCCATCCTCCTCTGTAAGCTGCCTGTGCTGCTAATTAAATTTGGGTCACCTGGGCTATAGTCACTGCTTTATCCCTCTACTCCACCTGACCTGGTATAAATGATAACAATGTATGACACTAAATGTTACTTATGAATTTAATCTGATCAATTATTCATTTTCTGTTTAGCTGAAAGAACACTGCTCACATGTTTATCTTATCCATCTCCTTGCAATGTCAATATCTCCCACAAATGGTCTTATGGTATTGATACATCTCATGAATAGAAAGTATTCTTAAAGCAAAACATATATGGTAACAAAAGAATCATCATTTCCAAGATCAGGACTAGAAATGAAATGAAAGTGCACCTTGAAGTGTATTGTACACAGAATGTATAACTTGGACAGTGACACGAACAGTGCATGTGTTTTGAAAATTCTGATGGCAAAATAATTGAATTTTGAGCTTTCATTGTAAGGACAAGCTATCAATACCCTTCACTTGCACAACAGACTGGACATACAAGCTTGCAAATATTTACTTTTCCTCAAATAATAATTAGTAAATTGAGCATATTGTGTGTTGTAAATAAAATGAACTTTCATGCGTTATTGTTGCAGGATGCATATTATAAAGTGGAAACAATATTTCATGCATTTTTACTTGTAGATGTCTGCCTCTTAGTGATGTTAAGTAAAACATCACCATTTTAATTTTGAGATGATCTAACCAAAAGAAACTATAACTGCAGTGTATTCTGTCATGCTACAGGTACACCTATTATTACTTCTTGACATTATGCAGATGAAAAGCAAATTGTGCTCCCAAACAAAACACTCAAGCCACATGCATCTTGCAACCTTCTATTTTTTCACCAAAAATTAAATTGAGAATATAATAGCTAGGTATTGTTTCATAAACAGTAAACATTAAAGACTAGTCTCTAGCTGAAACAAATAAATATAGTGAAAACATGAGCTTTGTTTTTCAGCATAGGTTTGATGATTAAAGCCACTGAAAATTTAACTTGCCCTCACCATTTCTGCATTTCCACATTGTACGTAAAATCATATTTTAACTCATTTTTCTTTCCCCATTATTAGTCATTGCTAGAATGAGGTTATTAATTGCTAAATAAACTTTATGTAAGTTCAGTAAAATCCTGTGTCATGAGGGATAAAGCCTTATCTGACCCAGATGTCTGCCTGGATGGTGGCCTCTGGGATGCCCCACCACTGGACCAGTAATTAAGAAGCTTCAGTCCTCATCACTGGCACTAGTGGGGAATGTTCACTGGCAGGATATCAAGTGCACACACAGTATACACAGCTGTAGCTCTCTGCATCAACTGCAATTTCCCGTAAGAGCACACAGAGACCACAGTTAGTCCAGGGCTGGTTTCTCACTCTTTCTCCAGATCCCCAGTAAGATTCCCCACTGGCACAGCTATAGAGTTGAGATTTCAGCTGAGTGACAAGCTAAGACCTCTAGCACCCTCTCTGTCAACCAGTGTTTTATGTCCCTGCCTAAGTAGCTGATACACACACTCTTTGAGGTTTGATTTACACACACAAACACACACACACACACACACACACACACACACACACACACACACACATACACACAGACACACACACACACACACACACACACACACGCACACACACCTGGGAAAGGCTGGCACAGGATTACTAGCTATGCCTCCTTCTGCCCAGACTATAATGTAGTTATTACTGCCACAAGTCACTCCTTAACAAAGGGCATCCAATCTTACTGTGTAATATTAACACAAATGGTAGTTTGACCAAGAGCAAGGCTATTAGGAGTGGTCCACACAGTGTCAACAAATAAATATGCTAGTACTCTCAAAACTTAAATATCTATACACAGATCAGCCACAATGAAGGGTTTAAATATTTTTAATAATAAATAATAAAAGACCCAGAGAATAGTAAATATATATTCATAGTGACATCAGAGTTCAAAACCACAGGAAATATTTAAAACAACATTGCAGGACAGTCACAAATAAATAAAGAAAAATATCTAAACTAAGCTTTACTATATTCCTGACTGAATCTAAGAGAATTACTATAATCTAAGAACTTACTAATAAGAGCAAGGCAGATGTGGTGAATGGATCTTCTAGTCGTTGTCAGTTCCAAGACATAATTCAGAATGCTCTGTCTCACTAAGAGACTTCTCAAATTAATATCTAAAATATTACTGTTGGAATAGCTTGCAGAATGATATAATTTCTTGTCATCTGACTTTTAGTCCCAAACAACCATTGATGAATCTAGCAGGATTTAGCATCTACCTGTAAAAATATACAGAAAAGGGCTTCTCCTCAGATCTCTGGCAGATGCTGGAAGTCATAAAACAATGGCATTCCTTCATGCTTTCAAGACTAGTAATTATTTCACCCTAAAGACAATACAGAACATTTCCTAGTACAGATATTGTGTCTCCTGATGTATTGAAAACTGAAAAATACCATCTTTTATGGCCTGGCCATAAAGTAATTTTATTTCAGTTATTTTTCTTTAGTTAACCTCCTGCATTCCAGTTTCCACTGTTAAAATATATACATTTAAACAGTTACAATAGTACATATACATTTCTGTTCTCTTCCAGTAGAACACACTGTGGTTATATTTCAAGCAGCACTCTGCAAATACACTTTTCAACACATGCATCTGTACAAGCAATTGATATACACATGAAAAACAGTTCTAATACATTTATAACACAAGTATTTTATATAAATCATTTTGAAATTCACCAATGACATATAATTATTTACAAAATTCCAGCTAACTAGGCTGGCAGTATCTCCTTTCGTCACAGCTTCTATGATTATCTCTCATTTCATGGGGGAATAAAAGTGCTGGTGATGGCTGTCACCCCCCCGTGAGGAAGAAATTAGATAAATAGGCCACATAGGGATAATGGTCAGCAGGCAGATGGGTTAAAAAATGTTTCATACAACACACGCATATTATAACACATTGCAGAATGTTGTTCTATCTAAATAATTTGTTAAAAATAATACAGCTGTTCAGTAAATTACAAAATACTGCTTACTACAACTGTACTAAAAAATATTTGGTCCACTCTCTGCTTACCTACACATTTACACCCACACATCAACATCAAGCACATCACAACCAGTAAACATATAGTGCCCAGAAACCCACTGAGCTGTTGGCTTTGTCAAATATGTGGCATCAGCATAAAAATGAAATAAAACTCCTATCCAACCTGTAGATGTAGAATGCAGAAGCTAAGGGCACATTCAAGCACATAAAAACTCCTGCATCATTCAGATAGGTTTTTTTTTGTTTTATTTATGTCAACATAACCCAAATGCCAACCAAATGCAAAAAACATCACACACTGGCAATCAGTCAAAGTGCAATGTTCAACAGCTTCTGAAGAGGCTTAGCAGAGACACTGATGCAGGTAAAGGGAACAACTTTATCTTAAAAACATCATTTACTGCAATCAAAACAATCATCTTTTACCTTACACTATACATCCTATAAGTCGGGCAGCCTTTACAATGAAAGAGATTATACAACAATTAATGTCAAATTTGTAAAGATTTGCTTAGTTTTTCTTTCTTTTTTTTTTTTTTTTTGAGATCAGCAAAAGTTGATGGAGTTTCCAAGATGGCCACAAGCTAATAAGAAGTGTTTTCATTTCTTTGCCAACACTTTTTTCTAGATTTACAACTAATTATGATTAAAGTGGATTTTTTTCATATCTTTGTGTTAATACCATCAGGACTGTTTACACATGACAGACAATGATATGGATCATGTCTAATGATTTTAACTTATCTGTAAAACCTTGAAATTTCAATCACCATTCAAATCACGGTATCTACTAAAAGATAATGGCACAGATGGATGTTCAGATAAACAGAGAACAGCTACTCCAGCAGCCTCTGAGCAGGATGTGAAACCAAAGCAAACCAAAATTCATGAATATGCTCAGCAAAAAAAAAAAAAAAAAAAAAAAAAAAAAACACTTAAAATAGTCTTTACTTTAACTCTGCAAGGCATAAAAGAAACTCTTGTTCCACTTCAGGAGTTAGTAACTCAACATGTTTCACAGCATTTAGAAATTGCATCTGCAGTATGTGGCCTCACTGTAAAATCAAATAATAGTGAAATAGGAACCTGAATTCCAGAGGAAATATGACTTCACTAGAAGAAGTATCACTGACATTTTTTCAAAACTATTTTGCAGCCCCAAGAGAAACTAATAGTCTTGAAGGAGATTATGAACAAGAATAACTTAGTTATTTATAAACTTGCTGAATATGTTCCTTTTGACAGAGTTTATATGCTGTTCAGATCATTTTATACACAATTTCAGACCAATCCAAGCCAAATGAAAAAGTATTCATCAAAAAGGCACATATGATTTGTATGTGTTTCATGCTTCCTAGTTATCATGGCAAGTTAATGTGAAATCATTAAACTTTTCAACACATGGCTGTTTTTCTGTATGTATTAAAAAAGGCTTTATGTGCCAAAATTACAAACTACAAATACCATCATACCTGCCTTAGGATATAAAAATGGAAGACAGAAGTTTGCACCTTTTGTCAAAAACTAATAGAAATGTCAGATTTCAAATGAGATATCTTGCAACTGTAATATTCACTGCTTAAGGCATAAAGCATTCTCTTGTTTCTCTGCAGGAAGCTTCGAAGGTGCTTTCTAAACTTTATAAGTGTCACCTGATTTTATTTTTATAAGCACTTTTTCTAAGGATGTAACCTTATTTTTCACTGTTTCCTGCTGTCTGGCATTACTTTTTGTCAAAACTAGGCTAAAGTATCAGATGTTTACTGATCAGTATTTCACCTACTTTCCATTTCATACAGATGCCACAGGCATTCAGAACATAGCAAACAGACAAGTGCCTTTCCAGGTTGCTGCATGCATGCTTGCTTAATCTAGAATTAAACATTCTTTTTACTGTAAAGTTACTTTGGTGCCTATACTGTATTTTTTCTCTCTTGAATGTTTACTTGTATCTTACTACAAACCTATTTTTGGTTAGCTCTGTAGTTAAATTAACATTTCAATTGCTTACCTTGTTATTGTCAGACATCCATCACAGGGAAGTGCCTTATTTAATAATTCATTTTTTTGTATATGCTTTTTATAAATATAACCCACTGAGTGCCTAAATGTACAATTCTGAGGTTTAGTTGCTATGCTGGGAGATTTTAATAGCTTAACTATGCACAGCAGCTATAAGAGGATTGCACATAAACATTGCCACTGTTTGTTTAATAAGGCTGCATTGAAGACATGAAATACAAATATGTGACTGAACATGCACTTTTTTCAGAAAGATGAAAGAATGTATGAAACTTACAAGTTTTTTTCATATTAAAAATATAAAAAGGTATAGTAAGCTTGCAGATGTGTTATTCTGTAAAATATAGCAACTATACATATATATCCATCTATATATATTATATATATAAATATATATATCTATCTATATATATTATATATATATATATATATATATATATATATATATATATATATATATATATATATATATATATATATATATATATATATATATATATATATATATATATATATATATATATGGGTCTACTTCAGATGATTGAAGTTTCAAAACTTTGAACATCATAGGGTCGAAGACTAGATGATCTAAGTTTTAAAACTTTGAACATTCTGAATTGAGATCACTGTACAGAGTGGAAAGGGAAATTTACTGTTTTCCTCTCTATAGTGCAATCTCATAGTTGATACATTTAAGTTGCAGAGTGTGGGGGGTGCAGGGGGGCTTGCCCCCTGCAAAAACATAAGGGAAATCTTTTTTTGATTTTATTTTTTTTTAATTTGATGTTCACTGTTTCAAAACTTCAATCATCTGCTCTTCGACCATATGATGTTCGAAGTTTTGAAACTTCAATCATCTGAAGTAGACCATATATATATATATATATATATATATATATATATATATATATATATATATATATGGATCTACCTGACTACATCAAAACTTCAAAACAGCGAAAACGACTTCACCGATACCACATAATCGACAGTTCACAAACACGACACCTCATACATACACATCATAACAACAAACAAAACAAATCCCCTATCCAAAACCCACACACACAACACAAGCACACCAAAATCCTTACAAGCCAACAATAACCCATACATACACAACTATCTACAACCCTAACCCAAACCCTTACCCTAAGGTCTGTCACTATCGCACACTCACCTAACCCGCGCCCTAACCCTAACTCACTTAACCCGCCCCTAACCCAAAAACTATCACTACTGCACCCTTACCTAATCCGTGCCCTAACCCTAACTCACTTATCCCACCCCCTATCCCTACAGACCACCAACATCGCACACTTACCTTACTCGCACCCTCACCTAACCCGCGCCCTAACCCTAACTCACTTATCCCACCCCTATCCCTACACACCGTCAACATCACACACTTACCTTACTTGCACCCTAACGTCCGTCACTACCGCACATTTACACATCCTTTCTCCATCTCAGTGTTCTCAGCGTCGGTGTCTTCCTCCATCGGTCTTCTGCCTTGTCGATCTTCTGGTGTCGGTGAAGTCGTTTTCGCTGTTTTGCCGTTTCGACATAGTCAGGTAGATCCATATATATATATATGTGTGTATATATATATATATATATATATATATATATATATATATATATATATATATATATCAAAATTGCGAAAGGCAAAACAATTTCTGTTCCCAATTTCGAAGTAAACCATCGAAAATGGAATCATGACTGCTTACAATGTCGAATCAGTTGATCGACGCAGCAGATCTGACATTGTCTTTGAAAACATCACGTGAGATCCATATTGGAGCTCATGTAAATGAAAATCCTATACAATATATCATGTTTTTGCAAAGGGACAAGTCCCCCTGCACCCCCGCACCCCCTGCTAACAACATATTCCAACTTCGAGATCACACTACAGTGGAGATATTGATGAATTTCCAAAACTCACTGTGCAGCAATCTCCATACAGTTTGTTGAACACTTAAAGCCGAAAAAACTATTGCATTTGCATAAGTGTCTTCGACATTGCAATATTTTGTGAACGACAATCTGGCATTCGAATATTAACTGCCGTCTGATTGTTGTCCGCAAAAATGATAGTAAACCATATATACACACAAACACACACACACACACAGACACACACACACACATATATATATATATATATATATATATATATATATATATATATATATATATATATATATATATATTCATTTTAGAAGCCTGAAGACCAAAATCTTGAATTTCAAAAGACTGTGACCAAAATCTTGAAAGTTCAAAAGACTGAAAACTCAAAATATTGAATCTCAGAATACTGAAAACACACAGGATACCAACACTTACTATATTCCAGCACAACTACATACAGAAATAAATAAAAGATAAACCATTTACCACTTCTCCAAGTATAAGCAGGAGGGCAAGCACCCTGCATCCCCCACACCCCCTGCTACTTAAATATATGAACTCCGAGATCGCACTCCACAGAACAAAATGGCAAACATACCATTACATGTTTCATTACTGCCTGTTGCAACCTTAGTCATGTTCCCTTCTAACTTGCTATACTACAATATAACTCATGTTAGTGTAGTGAAGTGCGATCTCGAAGTTGATATATTTAAGTCGCAATGGGTGTTGGGTGCAGGGTGGCTTGGCCCCCTGCTTATACTTGGAGAAAAGTAATATGGTTTGTCTTGTATTTGTTTCTGTATCTACTTCTGAGATTCAGTATTCTGAAATTCAGTATTTTGAGTTTTCAGTCTTTTGAACTTTCAAAATTTTGGTCACAGTCTTTTGAAATTCAAGATTTTGGGCTTAACACAGATATATAGCAGATAGATAAAACAACAGGTAGGTAAAGCAAAAATGTAAAATATCTAAGAAAAGATGGTCAAGGTAAGTGAATGCTTTGTGTTCAGGTGAGGTGAACTCTAAGGAATAATATGAAAGATTTTTAGTAATTTCCTTTTTTTCTGGAAGGACGGTCATCTATGCTATAACAAGAATTAAAATGTGAAACTCAGAAAAACATATAAGGACAGATTCAATAAACCTTACACGATATGCTAAAACTGTGTGCGCATTATAGTACACTGGTTTGTATTCAGTAAGTGGTTCTACATAGTGTGTAGAGCTGTGCAGCTGTGGTAAACACAATGGCATGCTAATACAGCATAAGGAGCTGAATTGTATGCAAATCAACCAATCAAGGATGGAGGAGCTATTCAACAAGCTATATGCCAACAATGTAGGCTCAGTGCTGGTTTTCCCTGCAAATTCCAAAACCTATTGGAATACAGCCATGGAAAGGAGTCTACACAGAAAGAATGTTAGGCTCTGTTGTTGCTTTAATTCATGTGTATGTGCAACAAGCAAGTCCATGCTGCTGCTGCTAATAGACCATGGCCAAGTAGAAAAAGAGGTTTTAGACTGTCGCTCCTCTAGTCAGGATGTAATAGATGAGTCTTTGTGGGTTCTGTTCAAGCAGCTTTATTATGTACAAACATATCAGGAATGAGACTTTAACTTAGATAAACTTATATACAAACTAGCTATTAAATTCATACATGCTCACTCTCTGACTGCAATCTCAAAATGACACTGAAGCTAACACATGCTTGCTATTTATATACACATTCAGTCTTTGAAACACTTCTTAGAGATACAGCACACACACACTGTTCTACATCCTCCGTCTCTGAGAAATAGGTCATGCCATATTGACAGTATCAGTTGACATGCAATCAATACAAATAATTCTTGGTCATGTGATTATACAGAACTAGATACACATATACAATTATGTCCAGGTCGTTGTGTATTTCACATTAGGTCTGAAAATACAACCAAATCATGTGACATAAAATTTAGAATTAGATTTTGCAACAGGGACTGTCTCTACTGAATGTTCAAACTTAGGGACATCAGGACTATCATCAGAAATGGAAGTAGAAGTTAAGACACATTTTGCAACAGGAATATTGTCTGAATTGCTTTGAGAGCTAGAGTCGGTATCACAGGAACAATGCTGAGATATCAGTTCTGGTACAGGAAGATGTCTGTGATCATAACTGGACTTCTGGAAAGAACGCTTCCTAAATAATTGGGATCTAATGGTTCTGTTGTTCTTAGCTTTAGGCGTCAACAAACTAGAACTAATAGGCAGTGTTGTTCTGGTTTGCCTGGACAGAAGTCTCTGAGGAGGTGAGCCAAGTATATCAGCATGGGGTATGTTTCTGAGATTAAGTAAATTCAAAAAGACATCAGTATTATCACGCTTTGACCTTTCAAGTAATTGCTTTGGACTATGCACTGCACGTTCAGCTAGTCCATTTGACTGTGGATATTCTGGACTGCTAGTAACATGTATAAAGTCCCATTCTCTTGCAAATTTCTGAAACAACTGACTAGTAAATTAAGTACCATTGTCAGAAATAACTTTGTGTGAACTACCATGGACTGAGAAATGATGTTTCAACTTAATGATAACAGCAGTGGACGTTAGATTAGGTAGTAAGTCGATCTCATACCAGTTCAAATAAGAGCCTACCAACACTAAGTAATGCTGATTGTTCCACTCAAATATATCAGTGGCTACTGTTGACCAAGGTAGTTCAGGAACTTGACTTAGCTGAAGTGGTTCCCTTTGCAAATGCAGTTTAGTGCTACTGCATACTGAACAAAAAGAAAGTACTTTATCAATGTCTTTTACTAGAAGAGGCCAAAATACTAGTTCTCTCACCCTTCTTTTGGTAGATTCAGAATCTGGGTGACCACAATGCAAAATCTGGATATATTCATGTTGTAAGGAAGCAGGAACAACAATTTTAGGACCTTTGAAAATAATACCATCTTCCATCAACATCTCATCTCTGTAAGGAAAATAAGTTTGCACTCCAAGTGGTACACTAGATTGCTTTGACGTCCATCCAGCATTAATGTAGTGGTTGAGCTTTTGCAAAACTGGATCAGTCTTTGTATGCTCTCTCAGTTCATCAAGTCTCATAGTAGAAATCTTATGCACTTCCATTACATCAAAGTCAAAATTCTCTGTGTCAACCTGTTCCGTTGTATTTCTGGGTGATCTGGATAAGTTATCAGCCAGAGAAATAAGTTTGCCTTTTGTATAGACCATTTTGAACTTGTACTTTTGCAATTTGAGCATCATTCTTTGTAATCTTGCTGGAGCTAAATGCATAGGCTTTTTTAGAATAGTAACTAGAGGTTGGTGATCAGTTTCAATCTAAATAGCTCGACCATAGATATAATCATGAAACGTTGAACATGCAACTACTATTGCCAAAGGTTCTTTCTCAATTTGAGCATATTGCATTTCAGTTTGCGTAAGGGTTCTAGATGCATAGGCTACCAGTTTGCCTTCTTGAAGAATAACTGTGCCAAGAACAAATTTTGAACCATCACAAGAAAGAGTGATTGGTTTATTGATATCATAGTATCTTAATGAAGGTAGGGTGGCAATTTTCAGCTTAAGGTCTTAAAATGCCTTCTGGTGCTGTTCCAAGCAAGACCATGTAATGTTTTTGTGCATCAGCTCTATCAAAATTCTTGTCAACTCACTGAAGTCTAGTATAAACTTGCTTAAATAGTTGACCATGCCAAGAACTTGAACATTATCTGGTGCTGACATCTCAAGAATAGCTGCTTGCTTGGATGGGTCTGGTCTCAAACCAGTGTTGGTAAAGAAATGACCTACGTATGTAACTTCTGGTGGTCTGAATTTGCACTTTAGAAGACTGAGCTTTAAGTTCACTTCACGTGCTTGGTCTAGAACTCTCTTAAGGTTTCTGTCATGCTCTGCTTCACCATTACCTTCAACCAATAAATCATCTACTATTATGCCACAAGGATAACCTAAAAAAATTTTCTCCATTGCACACTGGAAGACTTCACTTGCAGAATTTATTCCAAATGGCATCCTTAAGAATCTATATCTGCTAAACCGGGTACTGAAAGTAGTCAGTAATGAGGAATTGCGATCAAGCATCACTTACCAAAATGAACTTTTTGCTTCCATGACAAAAAAAAACAGTGGCATTCAGTATTAGGGCTGTGACTTCCTCAACTGTATGCATTAGATGATGTGGTCTCTTTAATGCTTTGTTCAAATCTTTTGGGTCAATACATATTCTGATTTCGTCTGAGCCATTCTTGTGGGCTGCTATCATGGATGACACCCATTCAGTTGATTCTGTAACTGGACAAATTATACCTTGTTACACCATTTTATCCAACTGAGCTTTGACTTTATCCTGCATAGCTATCAGAACTTTTCTTGCTGGTCTGACTACTGGACTAACCTCGGGTCTAACTTCATAGATGTTCATAAATGTTCATAGATTAGTACTAGGCTAACTGCACTTGTGGGCCATTTTAAGCCTAGCCAAGCATCCCATGTGAGAATCAAACCCTGAACCTTGTATCTGTAAGGCAAACACCTTTACCATTATGGCAGCCTCCTACCCACATAGAATACACAACTGGAAGCTTGCCCAACTTGTCATCGAAAACATCAACATATTCTGAGAAAATGGCTTCAGAAAAATTGGAACTAAGATATGTGCTTATATGACGAACAGCTTTGGTAAAGCAAATTCATTCTCAGACTGTCTCTGAGACCAAATACTGACTGCACAGGTATAGAGTAAAAAGTTGTAACAGTTCTTAGCCAAATAACATGAAAGCACTACTCAGCCTTCGGTTTGAATTTCTTTACTTCCATAATCAACAAGTTTTGCACTTATAGCCACATTAAGTTGTTGAACAGCTATTACCTTAGCAAATGTGTCTGCTGACATAACATTACACTTTGAACCAGTGCCTACTTTGAACTCGGTGGCTTTACCATTGATCTGAACAGTGCAAAATACTTTGTGCTTTGCCAACAAATTCACTGCATTAGCCTTTTCACCAATTGCTGATACATTATCTACGAAGAAAGTAGAATTGCAGCTATCTATATGATCCACTTGCTTTTTTAAGTGACCCTTCTTTATAACTGTGAGAGGTTTACTTGATTTGTAATACTTTTGAAAATGGTTCCATTTTTTACACTTGTGGCATTGCTGACCAAATGCTAAGCATTTCTCTCTTTTAGACACATGATTGGCACCACAATTGCGACAGTTAACAATAAAGCTTTATTTTGGTTTTGCTGATTCAGGCTTGTACTGCACTGAGCATGCTCCTTTCTTAGAACTTGCTGGAAAACTATGTGGTTTCCCAGGAGAACCAGCAAGGGCTATAGCTGCCATGTGCTTAGGTATGCTTTTGCTTGCCACGTGTTGCATGCTGTCTGCATTTGCTCTGGAGCCTGCTGAAACCATGCTCTTATCACTTGCAAGCAAACTTGTGTGCCTTTCTGTAACTTCATGGATTTCACAAATCTCAATAGCTTTGCTCAGCGTTAAATCACTGTCATGAAGCAAAATGTTTCTCACAGTAGCACTATCAATACCACAAATGAGCCTGTCCTTTATCAGCTCATCTTTTAAGTCACCAAACTGACACATTTTAGCTTTGTTTGCCAGGTCAGTAATATAAGCTGCAAAAGTTTCCCCTGGTTTATGATCTCTTGTGGAAAACAAATGCCTCTCTAATGTAATATTTGTCTAGGGGTTCCGCATTTCTCTGAATTTGCACTTCAAACACTCGAGGTCTTCCCTTAATTCAGCCTATACAGCAATATGATGATTTTAACCTTCTCTCTCATATACTGCTGGTGCATACACAAATGAATGTTGTCTTTCAGTGGCCTCTGACCCAGCTAGGGTTAGCAAAATGAATGCTATGGTGTGTGCATCTTTGTCAGAATAAGCTGCCTGTATAAAAATATCATACTATTGCTCAAATATTCTCCAATTCTCTGCAATATTCTGATCAAATACAAGTGGTGAGAGTTTTCAAAATCTGTCTGCCGTATTAACACATACCAGTGAAGGGTTTTGCAAATATGCACGAACGCACACACATGCACGCACGCACGCGCACACACACACACACACACACACACACACACACACACACACACACACACACACACACACACACACACACACACACACACACACACACACGTCACACTGAAACTTCCCCAAAATGGCTGTACTTTGCTAGATAATTCTTCACACTGCAAGAAACACTCTGTAATGGGGGCACTTTGTGAATAGACACACCCAGCACAAGAAACTTTTCAAAATGGTTGTACTTTGACTGTACTTCACAAAATAGTTGCACTTTGCACACAAATAAACTCTTTGGAATACATGCACAGTAATAAGCACACACTGTAAGCACTTTTACACACCTTGAGATACTTTGAATAGCTCTAGTTATGCCCTTGATACAATATAAAGTAGTAGTTATGCCAAAACACATTACTTTGCAAAAAAACATGCAGTTACCTTGCTTTATTATTGCTTAATGTGCTCCTTTTTGCCCTTATTATATTTGTTTTGCTCATTTAATCTTTTTTCATGCCCATTGTACTTTTTTGTGCTCTTTTTACTCTAAACACACCTGTTTTACTTTAAACATGCCTGTTTTGTCTTAAACATACCATTTTGCAATTCTGAGGAAATTCCAAACCCCTTATGTGCTTTTCTGATAATCATTTTATCAAACATGTTAATTTTAGATATTTCATTTAATTAATAAACATTTTTCTGCCTCTGACTTCTTTAATAATGTGGTTTGTGCCCTTGTAATTCTCTTTTTTATATAAAATAAACTGTTTGTGCAAGTTTTCTTTACCTTTAGTTCTTTTCTGGCCCTTTTTGTGCTGGTTTCTCTTAGTTTACCTTTACTATTATCTCTGCACCTCGTACCTCTGGAAAACAGTCTCTGGAATCCTGGTTCTGACACCATGTCGCTAGTCTAGTCAGAATGTAATAAACAAGTCTTTCTGGGTTCTGTTCAAACAGCTTTATTATGTACAAAAACATCAGGATTGAGGTTTAATAACTTTAACTTCGATAAACGTATATACAAACTAGCTATTACATTCATATATGCTCACTCTCTGGCTGCACTCTCAAATGTGGTGCTTGTGGCCAATGTAGTTACATATATACAGACAACACTATAGTCTTAGAGAACTACAACAAAACTATAATCAGACCAGTACATGGTAACTGTCTTACCAGTATGATTATATATATTGCTAAGTGTAATATATGTCCAGCTTATTATATTGGTAGGACTGAAAGACAATTTAAGAAAAGAATATATTCCCATTTATACAGCATTAAAACCAAGGATGGAAGAAATGCTTTATTCAAACACACAAATGCTGCAGGTACAGAACACACTTTCAAATTTGCCATTTTAGAGAAAATAAAACCTAACCCGAGAGGGGGTAATACAAAGAATTGGTTGGCATTCAAAGAATATTGGTGGCAAATCCTTACAGATGCCATGACTTGGCCTGGAATTAACGATTATATCACAGTTAAACCACTATTGATGGTTAAGGATTAATGTCTATACGTCTTATTAATAATAATTTTTATAGTGGCAACAAGCAATTAATTGCAGATTTATTACTAGATATGATACATCAGTCTTTATGACCCAATTTCTATCACAATATGTATACTTAGGACTGTGGTTAATTCTTATAAGATAATTTATAATATAACAGTGTATAATATTATGACATTATATGGAGTTTTAGGTAGAAACCATGTGCATTATTCACATTAAGGTATATATTTTAATAAGAATATTAGTATGTGATATCTTTTATTTTTAAAAAGAACACATAGTGAAATTATTTTTTACTATTATTGTAAAGATTTTAAGGGACTGTATATTACTATGCTTTTATGACAAGTTAGTTATTGAATACTGTTGCTTTAATCAGTTAAGAATTTTGGCGCCATTACATGTATTTAAACAGTGATTGGTGAACATTTTAATTGTTCTGAGGAAGCTCGAGTTTATCGAGTGAAAGCGCTCAACGTTTTTTGTACAAGAATAAATTACTGCTATTTTCTACAGTCCTGGAATACTTTTGTCAACTTAAAAGTGACTTTTTATTTTCATTTGTATTTGCTGATTGAAGTTTCGCTCCAACCTATTATTGGGAATTTATCTGCTTCTACTAGCTTTGGATTCAGTTCCATTTACCTACGAGTGTGTTCAGTGCTTTGCTCTTACTGTTTCTACATTTGTGAGTACTTATTGCTGTGTTCAGATGTCGACCATAGATCACGTTCGTAGCCCTGGCAGTAACTCACCAATTACAAGCAGCAGCGAAATAGCGGATATCCGGGCTGAGGTTTCAGCGTTGCGAGGTGAGATAACAAAGCTGATGGAACTGTTCATGTCTAGAGAAGCGTTGTTTTATCGTGAACCGGCTGGGAATCCAGAGGATCACAACAACCTTTCTGAAACCAACGGAGCTCGTATGGGGACAAATTCTAAAGTGCACCTTAACAGTATGGACATTTTATCATCATCGTCGCCAGGTCTACCGAATGGTCAGATTTGTCGTACGCAGGGAAGGGAGATGATTGATCTATCGGAAAATGCAGGCAAGTGTGACATTAATGTAACTGTACTGGATGATTTTACGTTTGATTTTTCATTTGGGCGTTTAACGGAAGAAGCCAAGCGGACAGGCACACGCCCAAAATCTAGCCAGGTAACTAAAACAAAAACTTATGGTCAAATTGTGGCAAAAAACAGCAGTGGAACTAGCACTAGACATTTACCTTTAAATCAAGGAGTCAATGATCCAGATATAAAATCGACAAATAATATACATAAACTTAAAGATTTTGTAGACAATGACTGCAAGTTTGATTTTGCTAACGATGCGCCTACTCACTATAAAGGCTTGAATAGAAATGGGACATTGAAGGAAATGATTTTTTCGTTTGGAAAAATGTTGAACACTATCAATGCAATTAAATTAGATAATGCCTACTTAAATCAATGTTTATGTTTGAAGATAGTGCCCATGGGCTTAAGATTTTTTAAAGTTCCTATGGGTGTGGAACTTACTCATAGAATTGTTGCAGAATTTAATACACTATTTGATTCATTTGGTTCACAATATATGAAGGCACTTATAAAACTAAATGATGAAAAATTGTGCAAATGTATTAATGACATAGAACATTTGAACCAAACTATTATACATGATTCTACATTTCCTGAGTGGAATAGTTTGTACTCTAAACAATTTGACATAGCTCATGATAGAGCACAAAAGGCATTTGACAAGAAAAATAAAAAACTGAGTAGAGATAAAGCACAGTATGAATCACTTGAAGCTTACAAGTGGAACATCAAAGGTGAAACACAGTATAGGAGAAGAACAGACTATGAACAGGTCGATGAAGGAAATAGTTATTATAAAAACATCAATACTACACAGGAAAACATTCCACATAGAGGTCATTATAGGAAAGAGGGGGATTTTTTTCAGGTACAAAGGAAAGCACATTCAGCAAAATGGAATCAAGGGGGGAGGTGGAAGAAAAAATACTAACTAAATCGGTGAAGAATGCACCACACACCCCACCTGTTGCTGACTCCAACATTATTAGTGCTGTTACCACACAGGACATTCTACAAGATGGAGCGGTATACACATTTAATAATTTTAAGATCTTCAATTATAGCAACATCAAGTTGGAAACAGTTCATTTTTCCCTTCTTTCCAAAGGGTTAAAATTTATACCTACGAGTTCCTTTAATGTAGTAGACAGCATAAGTGAATTGAAATTATTCACAAGGAAGTTAAATCTAGCTATGCAGTTTAAAAACAAAAATGAGTTATCCGAACAGTCCAATTCTTTCAAGACAAAAAGTAGTTTTATACCTATCAGTCATACATATGTAACAAATTATGAGAAAAAATCAGTAAGGGATTTATACACCCTACATAGGAAAGTCAATAGAATTAATACACACCAGAATTTAACATACGAAGAAAATACTTTGTTGAGAGAACTTAGATGTGATAGAACTATTAGAATTATGAAACCGGACAAGGGTGGGGGGATGGTAATATATGATGCATTGTGTTACAGCGGCATCATACACGACATCCTTTATAACTCTGGAAATTATGAAGCTATATCTATAAATGAAATAAATCAAGCTTATAGAAGAATTGATATGTTTTTGGAAGACTACTTATTAGAGAATCGAATTAATGAAGAAATGTATAATTACATGTCAGTAGCAGATCCAGTACTGGCTACTATAGTAGGTATTCCGAAAACTCATAAAGACACAAAAAACCCACCTTTTCGTCCTATAATATCAGGAAGTAAGTCCAAAACCTTTAGGATAGGAGAAGTAATAGATAAATTACTAAAACCAATGTATTCTCAGATTAAACATCTGACAAAAGATTCATGGGAGTTTTTGAAAAATTACCCTGTTAATATAGATAAACAGAACCTACTATTTACATCAGTAGATGTAGTGGATCTTTTTTCTTGTATCCCTTTGGATGAAGGGTTACAGGCCCTGACTAACAGTTTGAGAAAACATTCAGGAATGTCTTGGGACAGAATATCATTATTAGTGGAACTCACAAGTATTGTATTAGAAAATAACTTCATATACTATGAAGGGGAAACTTTCAGGCAGACCAAGGGAGTAGCTATGGGGGCAGCATGTGCCCCTATATATGCTAACTTGGTCTTACTGGATTGGGAAGAGAATACTATTTTTGAAAGCTCATTTTTTGTCAACATACAGTATTATTCGCGATTTTTGGATGATATGTACATCTTGTGGAAAGGTGACACACAGACATTTGAAGGTTTTACCAATTACTTAAATTTGTCTAGTGATTATCTGAAATTCACTAATGAGAGCAGTACATTGGGGGTCGCATACTTAGACACCCTTGTATATTTAGAGGAAGGACAGTTTAAATCCAAAATAAATAGGAAAACTACTTTTTCGAATTCTTATTTAGATTACAGTAGCAATCATCCTCACAAGTTAAAATACAATATATACAAAGGGCAAGTTATAAGAGCAATGAGAATGACATCTGATAGAAAGGAAACAGAAGTAGAATTGGCTTTTATAAAGAATTTATTTAGGGAGAGAGGTTATGATGAACATATGATGCTAGATATAGGGAACTATATAAGCAAAGAGGGGGGGTCAAAATACCCACCCCTACTAGGTACTCAATGCTTAGTGAAAGATGGAACTACAAGCAAGGAAGTAAAGGACAAAAAAGAAGGAGTGTCATTCAAACAAGCATGCATAGTACAATATGGACCATACTCCAATCAAGTAAAAGAAATTTTGAACAAGAATTGGCAAATATTTTCAATGGATGAAGAAACACACACGATTTTAGGGCCCAAACCACATTTTGTTTATAAGATGGGTAAGAATTTGAAATATCTATTTGAAAACAGCCCTATAAGTGAATTTAATAATATGAAACATACTAGCAAATGTGGTGCTTGTGGCCAATGTAGTTACATATATACAGACAACACTATAGTCTTAGAGAACTACAACAAAACTATAATCAGACCAGTACATGGTAACTGTCTTACCAGTATGATTATATATATTGCTAAGTGTAATATATGTCCAGCTTATTATATTGGTAGGACTGAAAGACAATTTAAGAAAAGAATATATTCCCATTTATACAGCATTAAAACCAAGGATGGAAGAAATGCTTTATTCAAACACACAAATGCTGCAGGTACAGAACACACTTTCAAATTTGCCATTTTAGAGAAAATAAAACCTAACCCGAGGGGGTAATACAAAGAATTGGTTGGCATTCAAAGAATATTGGTGGCAAATCCTTACAGATGCCATGACTTGGCCTGGAATTAACGATTATATCACAGTTAAACCACTATTGATGGTTAAGGATTAATGTCTATACGTCTTATTAATAATAATTTTTATAGTGGCAACAAGCAATTAATTGCAGATTTATTACTAGATATGATACATCAGTCTTTATGACCCAATTTCTATCACAATATGTATACTTAGGACTGTGGTTAATTCTTATAAGATAATTTATAATATAACAGTGTATAATATTATGACATTATATGGAGTTTTAGGTAGAAACCATGTGCATTATTCACATTAAGGTATATATTTTAATAAGAATATTAGTATGTGATATCTTTTATTTTTAAAAAGAACACATAGTGAAATTACTTTTTACTATTATTGTAAAGATTTTAAGGGACTGTATATTACTATGCTTTTATGACAAGTTAGTTATTGAATACTGTTGCTTTAATCAGTTAAGAATTTTGGCGCCATTACATGTATTTAAACAGTGATTGGTGAACATTTTAATTGTTCTGAGGAAGCTCGAGTTTATCGAGTGAAAGCGCTCAACGTTTTTTGTACAAGAATAAATTACTGCTATTTTCTACAGTCCTGGAATACTTTTGTCAACTTAAAAGTGACTTTTTATTTTCATTTGTATTTGCTGATTGAAGTTTCGCTCCAACCTATTATTGGGAATTTATCTGCTTCTACTAGCTTTGGATTCAGTTCCATTTACCTACGAGTGTGTTCAGTGCTTTGCTCTTACTGTTTCTACATTTGTGAGTAAATTTTGCAATTCTGAGGAAATTCCAAACCCCTTATGTGCTTTTCTGATAATCATTTTATCAAACATGTTAATTTTAGATATTTCATTTAATTAATAAACATTTTTCTGCCTCTGACTTCTTTAGTAATGTGGTTTGTGCCCTTGTAATTCTCTTTTTTATATAAAATAAACTGTTTGTGCAAGTTTTCTTTACCTTCAGTTCTTTTCTGGCCCTTTTTTGTGCTGGTTTCTCTTAGTTTACCTTTACTATTATCTCTGCACCTCGTACCTCTGGAAAACAGTCTCTGGAATCCTGGCTCTGACACCATGTCGTTAGTCTAGTCAGAATGTAATAAACAAGTCTTTCTGGGTTCTGTTCAAACAGCTTTATTATGTACAAAAACATCAGGATTGAGGTTTAATAACTTTAACTTCGATAAACATATACAAACTAGCTATTACATTCATACATGCTCACTCTCTGGCTGCACTCTCAAAATGGCACTGAAGCTAGCATGTGGTTGCTATTTATATGCACGTTCAGTCCTTGAAACACTTTTAAAAGATATAGCACACACACACGCTGTTCTACATAGACCATGTTTAACTTATCACAATCTGCATGAGGTGGAAATTGTAGAGTGCTACAGGGTGGATAGAGACACACTACAGTAACTCTGCAACCTTTGTCATCCTCAACTCAGATGCAGGGTGAACCGAGGGGAACCAATACCATTGGAGACATGATATGCATAGCACTTAGAATTTAGCTACAGGAACCTTACATAGACCAATAAGGGACATGCTAGGGGTGTCACAGACATCTGCATCCAGGATCCTCCATCAATTCCTGAATGCTATTCTCCAACATGCCAATGACCACATATATTTACCACATACTCCTGAGGATGGGGTCACAAATATGCAAGAATTCTACCCTGTAGCACACTACCATGAAGTACTGGGTGCCATAGATTGTACACATACAGAAATCAAGGCACCACCTGGGGAACAGTGAAGGGTCTACATAAATAGAAAGGGCATCCACTCTGTTAACTGCCAAGTCATGTGTAATGCTAAAGGAATCATCTTGAATGTGTGTGTTGGCAACCCAGTCAGTTACATGACTCACATATCTGGCACATCTCCCAACTGTACCAGATGGTCACTAGGGGGGATATCCCACAGGGTAATTTAAATGGGGATGCAGGTTATGCACTGGAACTGTGGCTGATGATGCCCATCAGAAATGTACACACACCCACTGAAGAATGCCATATTGAGGCACACACTCAAACCAAAATATCATAGAGCATGTGATTGGGCTGCTGAAGTTGCAGTTCTCGTGCCTAGATACATCTGGGGGAGCCCTGGAGTACAATCCACATACATGAACTGAAATCTTCACCATCTATGCCATGCTTCACAATATCATCCTGAGAAAGCAGTTTCAGCAAAGGGGCACAGATCCCACCACCAATGTCAGGTCACCACAGCCACACACAGGTGAGGAGTCAGAGGAGGAACCATCAGCTGCTGTGGGTGTAGGCAGACATAGGTGTGCTCAATATGGCCTCACATTGGCTAAAAGGCAATGCATAGCATACTCTCTCACCACCTAAGAAGCTAAAAGCCTTCATCCTACGCACATATATATAGTAACATTGATGCCAGGCAATGTACGCAACCTTTACCTACCCATGTAATGGCTGTGTACTGCTAGCATCAGACAGACTCAGCCCTGAAATAAAACTGTAGTAACTGCTGGATTTATAAGGTAAGTGTTGAACCTGGAGTATTAAAACAAAATTGTGTAATAATGCAAATGAATGGCATATCCTTGCATGTTGTTAGTTGGTAATGTAAGTAAGTAAAAGGTGGGTGATTTGTACAGCAATGACTTCAACATGTGACAGCGGAGACTTATGTGAATATGTGTCCTCTATGAAGTAATAGGCCTCAGGCATCAAAGATTCACACATTCATACCTCTCAAAAGTACTGATGGTCACTGAATCTCCTCAGTTTGGCCTCATACTTTTGTACTGGCAAATCATTAAAGAGAGCTTGTAGTGAAATCTTTTGTCTAGACAGGCCTAGCTGTTTCTTTGTGGCAGAAAGAATTAGTCTGGTTTGGTCTATCTAGAAGCATTCCTGCAACACTGTTATTTTGATTGGATAATTGGGCTGGTTTCTATTTCTCTGCCTTTAATAGCCAGTGTTTTAAACCAGTTGTACATGTTTGCTCACGCTGTTTAAAGCTGCAGTGAGATAGGCCTTCTGCCATTTGCTCTGCTATGATATTGGAAAAAGATAAGTGCTTATTTTCAACTGTTTTCTGCACATCTGTTTTACTGTATATCTGTGTAATCTGTGCAACTGTCTTTTAGTCTCCTTTTTGTTGTCTGTTAGAGCTGAATATCTGTTACTGTTTGTGACCTTTGGAGCTTGTATGAAATCTTTTGTCTAGAGAGGCCAAGCTGTTTCTTTGTGGCAGAAAGAATCAGTCTGGTTTGATCTAGCTAGAAGCATTCCTGCAACACTGTTGTTTTGACTGCATAATTGGACTGGTTTCTGTTTTTCTGCCTTTAATAGCCAGTGTTTTAAACCAGTTGTACTTGTCTGCTCGAGCTGTTCAAAGCTGCAGTGAGATAGGCCTTCTGCCATTTGCTCTGCTGTAATATTGGAAAAAGATAAGTGCTTATTTTCAACTTTCTGCACATCTGTTTTACTGTGTATCTGTGTAATCTGTGCAACTGTTTTAGTCTCCTTTTTGTAGTCTGTTAGAGCTGAATATCTGTTACTGTTTGTGACTTTTGAAGCTTGTGGTGAAATATTTTGTCTAGAGAGGCCTAGCTGTTTCTTTGTGGCAGAAAGAATCAGTCTAGTTTGATCTAGAAGCATTCCTGCAACACTGTTATTTTGATTGGATACTTGGGCTGGTTTCTGTTTCTCTGTCAGTGTTTTAAACCAGTTGTACTTATTTACCCATGCTGTTAAAGTTGCAGTTTCCTGCACTTCTGTTTTACTGTATATCTGTGTAATCTTGGTGGCTTTGAGTTGCCCACCTCTAGTATAAAGTTGGTACTGGACACTCCCCCCAGTCACATTACATCAGCTAATCCTACTGTTTGTAGTGAGAACTTAGTAAAGGCTCACCCCTTTAGCTTCTGAACCTTGAATTATCTTATTATCGTCTGTCTCTTCACTTTCTACTAAAAAAAAAGAAAAAAAAAAAAAGAAAAAAAAACTGTACAGCTTTCTACTTCATTTTGCTGCTTGTGTTTTGGATTTCAACTGCATTTAGTTTGCCATAGTAGCCTCACTAAATTGATGACCACATTCTACTGAATCGCTGATTTATTTGTGCTGTCTGTTGTGATTGTGAGCTACTGTTTCAAAGCAATCTACTGATTAACAATATTTCATTGCTATCTGCTGCAATTCATTACTGTTTAGCTGCATTTTACTGCATTTCATTGCTGTTTAACTGTATTTTTTCATATTGCGAGTTCTATTCTTTTGACTATAAGTGATTAATATGTGCTTCATTGTGAGTTTTTTTTCTTACTGAGTTCTTAACCTTAAAATTGAGTAGTATAGTCTATATACAGGTCTGCTGCATCCAGAGCTTCAGCTGCACAGTTTTTAACCCTTTTTGAGGTATTCCAGCTACAAGTTTTCCCTTAGTAGCACTTGTGTTATCATCTAGTAGTACTACTCTTAGACCTTACTCCCTTTACCCTCTTAGCTCTTTCAGTTTCTGACAAATATGGATGGACAATTTCCTACATTTTCTCCTGCCAGTCTGGTCAATATGGGCATCCTGAGACAGTGTAGCAATTGCCTCATGTACACGGGCAACCCTCTACTACTACCACCTAGGAACACAATTTGTGAGAGATGCAATTATTTCAAGCACCTAGTATCATTGGTCTCTCTCTCACAAACCAGTACATCTGGCACTGAGAAGGTTGGAAACATGATCACCACACCTCAAACACCACCCACATCTACACAACACACCACCACATATGCAGAGGTCCTCAACAAAAGCATACCCAAACAAAAGAGACCTCCGAGGCATAAACGCATGCACACTTCACTGCCCACCACTCCACACACCAGACATAGTCCACACACCTGTGTCTCATAGCCACTAAGGCCTAAACATAAACCCAACATATTAGTCATAGCAGACTC
The DNA here is from genome assembly GCF_019279795.1 of Protopterus annectens. Taxonomy (NCBI): domain Eukaryota; kingdom Metazoa; phylum Chordata; order Ceratodontiformes; family Protopteridae; genus Protopterus; species Protopterus annectens. The sequence goes on along the minus strand of NC_056746.1, from coordinate 1,459,413,886 downwards.
CATTATGAGACACACAGATGTGCCCCTTACCAGGCTGGATAAGGAGAAAGTCACGATTAGTTGTTTGTCAGATGCCAGAATCCGCCATATCACCAATGCACTCAAGTCTGTCAAAAGGTACTGTTATGACTCTGTCATAGTCCATGTTGGAGTGAATGACTTGAGATGTACCTCCCTGGACTATATGAAGAGAGACATAATCGAGCTCGCTGAGTATGTGTCCCAAGCCAGTATGTTCCTAGCCTTAAGCAGCATTCTACCATCACCCAGAATGATGCCTCAATACAAACAAAAAATGATTGACTTTAACAATTGGCTTAGTTTCTGGTGTGATTCCAAGGGGATCCAGTACCTGACAGCCTGGGATGACATGACTGACAAACCACGATGCTTTGGCAGAGATGGCCTGCATCTGTCTCCCTTGGGCTTCAGGCTCCTTACAAAGGCTCTTGCCTCCACCATAGTGCCTTTTTTTAGGCAATGCCATGAGGTCAAAACTACCAACATGAAAATGTCATCAAAACATAAATTAAAGGTCATGCTGCTAAACACTAGGAGTCTAAACATGAAACTGAACTCATTGCAAGCATTCCTAACCCTAGAAGAAGCTGACATGTGTGCAGTCACAGAAACCTGCTTCAAAGCTGCGTAGAACACCACAGCCATGCTAGGTTACTCATCCTATCAATCACTCAGACCCCAAACCATGGGCAGCAAACCAAAAGGAGGTGGAGTTGCAATATATATAAAAGACATACGCACCTCTAGGCTGGTCAGACAGTGTGATGCACAGGAAATACTCCAGATACAGTTAACAACTGACAAGACCTCTATTCAAATCATAGCTAGCTACAGGCCTCCAACTCTGACTCAAGATGCCCACTCCATCTAAATGGACCTTTTCAAATCTATCAAGATTCAACCCTTTACCCTGATCCTGGATGACGTTAACTATCCAACCATAGATTGGAAGAAATACTCATGCCAACACACAAATTCACAGAGATTCCTTGATTTTGTCAATACAAATGCCTTGGAACAGTTAGTTGACAACCCCACAAGAGGTGAAAGTATCTTGGACTTGGTATTAACCAACATGAGTAACCACTGCAGCATCCTTACAGTGTCATCATCCCTGGTAAGATCTGACTACAAAGCAATCACTTTCAAAGTCACCATCTCCCCAGCCTCACCCCCCCCCCAGCTAGGGTCAAACAAAAAAACTTCTCCAAAGCTGATTACAATCTCCTGTGGGAAGGTATAAACAGCTTCACAGCCCCCTTCTCTCCACAGGAACTGGCACATATGTCCAAACCTACACCAAAGTACTATATGAGCATTTATATAGCTGCATGAAATCAGGAATACCAGACAGGATGAAATCCTCCTCCTCAAGGAAGAGTAAACCTGTCTGGTGGACATCTACAATAACTAAACTCTATAATAAAAGGAAATAATTGCTGTCCAGGACCAAGAAAGAGCAGGTGCCTAATTGGAATCAATCTCTCCTTAGCCTGAACAAGCAAATAAGAGCAGTAGTGAAATCCTCCAAAGCAAACTTTGAGTCCAAACTGACCACATCTACTAAAGACAGTCATATGTTTTCTTCATATATGTCTGCAATCTTGAGGGAAGCACCCAGATCTGCTCAGACTTGGTGGTCAAGGATGCCACATACACAAACCCCGTAGATATAGCCAACCTGCTGGCAGACAGGTTCAGTGATAACTTCACTCCTCTGTCCCCCCATCAGTAAAACAGGACATCCCCAGTACCTGCCCCCCCCTCCACTTATCTCTAGGGAGCACGTCATCACTGCCCTCTCAAAGGCAAAAAATACAGCCTCCATGGGACCCAATAATATCCCAAGCTGCATCCTACATGAACTCAGGCAGGATCTTGCAGCACCATGAGGCACCCTATTCAACCAATGCCTGAGTACCGACTTCACTCCAGCCGAATGGAGGACAGCTACTGTCATCCCTTTGCACAAAGGTGGAGCATCCACCAATCCAGGAAATTATAGACTCATCAGCCTAACTAGCCTGATCTGCAAGGCCATGGAGTGGATTATCATGGACCTCATTAACAAGGACATTGGAAACCTCCAGACACTTGATCCCACACAGTTTGGTTTTGTCAAGGGGAAGTCATGCCTGTTAAATTTGGTTGACTTCTTTGAGACAGTCACCAAGGCCATAGATGAGGGGAAGCTGGTGCACACTGCCTGCCTTGACCTGGCCAAGACCTTTGATACTATTCCCCACTCAGGTATAATAGTAAATTCTCTCAACTAGGCATCAATCCATATGTTACCAGATGGACAGCAAACTGGCTCACTGATAGAACCCACCTAGTCAAAATAGGGGAAGCCACCTCAAGTAGTAGACCCATGACAAGTGGTGTACCCCAGGGATTGGTCTTGGGGCCTCTGCTGTTTGGGATATACTTCTCAGAGGTGCAAGCCAAATCTAGTGGGCTATGGCTGACCAAGTTTGCACATGACTGCAAGCTGGGTGCTGTCATCAATTCCTCTAGTGATTTGGACATCCTCCAAGAGGGTATCACCCAAACAAATGACAGATGCCAGAAACATGGCCTCAAACTGAATGCCCAAAAATGCATCATTATCCCTTTTGGGGAGAGTGACGTCCCCACAAATTATCACATTGATAATAAGGCACTAAGGACACAATTAGTCTTGAGGGACTTGGGCACCCAGGTTGATAGCAAACTGACTTTGACCACCATATTGCCTCCATTGTATGGAAAGCTTTCTACATGGCCCACATCATTAGTAAGGGTATCTCATCCAGGGACAAGATGATCATAACATCCCTGTATTCTTCCCTTATAAGACTCATTATTGAGTACAATGCCCATTTCGGCATGTACATCACAAAGTACATGCAGCAGCTGGAGAGACCACTGAGGTTCCTCATCAGGAGAATCCAGGGCCTCAAACATCTACCCTATACAGATAGGCTAAAAGCCCTGTCCCTCTATTCAATCTCCTACAGACTCTTCAGGTGACCTCTGTCTGGCTGCATATCAGCAAGTCAAGCTCCACTCGAGGAACCCACACATGTGACCTCAACCTGGTCTGTGACATCAGTAGGACTTGTTGGCAGGACAAATTTGTGTCCTAGAGACTCCCCATTTTGTGGAATAGACTCCCTCTCCACATATAGCAGTGTACCTCATTAAACCTTTTTAAGAGCAACCTGGATAACTGGATGGGGAACAAAAAATACACCTCTGGGATTCTACCTGTGTACTTGCTGGACAGTGGCATAGGGTGCTGACTTGTTGGAACATGGACTAAATTCTTGGCTAGGCTTATAAGGGCCTCGGGGCCAATAACCTAGTAACTTCCTATGATCCTATGAGAGAAGTTTAGAAATGAATGAGACACATTTCAGTTTCAGACTTCATAACCCTCAGAATATTCTTAAAAATACTGATGCAAAAACTACTAACTTTGTAAGACTAAAATATGTAAAAAGTACAACTAGCAAAACAAAATCACAAACACAGATATACTAAGCACTAAGTCAGCTATGCACCCACAACATCAGACACAAAGCTTATGTATCCCTAAATCCAAAAGATAGAAAACAAGGATATGGAGCAGTTATCAGCATTTGCACAGGTGTTGTATGTGTGTGGGGTGCCTAGGCTGACACAAAAGGTAAGTGAGTGCATTTGAGTAAGAAAAAGAAACAGTGACATTTGGATAAAGTAAGAAATGGCCACTGAGACAGAATGAGCTTTATGCCTCACTGCTGAACCATGTAACTGTTGTGTGTGTGTCTGAATGGGCCTTCCAGGTGAAATTATTGTGTGAGTGTCTATAAGAAGACAGCCAAGCTCTGTGCTAACTCTACATCTTGGAATGTCGGAGAGTTGTGAGCCATGCATGGTAGAGGTGCTAGTTCATCATTGTACCTGAATATGAGAACTGGCTCTGCCAGGAGATGCACTGGCACATCCACGCCCATGGTCAGATGCACTGCTGCTACCTGAATGTGACTGATGTCTCTTAGATGAGTTCTCCTCATGAGAAAACCCAGGATCATGAACCCATGACCTGCCACATCTGGGTGTGGACACCTCAACCACTGACATAGCAGTGGAAGTAGTGCCACTATGAGAGCATGATAAGGCATGGCCACATTGGCTAACATCAGATGATGTGGCTGACCTACACACATGTGGAAACTGTCTCCCTCCTAGCAGACATTCCATCACAGACATCACCCATTCCAATGTGTCACTCATCCAATCCATTGAATTGGCAACACAGTGGAGGCAGTCACACGTCATCCTATGCCACAAATACAACTCTAAACATTTCTCTGGAGGACCTATTGGAATGTGCCTACACCTCCATTATGGCCCTAAGCATACTTAAAGTGGCACAGGAAGTCACACCTAGATCAGGTGGAGGATGTACAGCAGGTCTCCTCTGAACTCCCCTAACAACCATCCTGCAAGGCACCTCACCCACACTTTGGCTATGGCCAGAGTCAACAGGCACTGAAGCCACAGTAACCACACTACCCCAATCGACTGTCTCACCCTCCACCTGTCCAATATCTGGGGTGTGCTGGAATGGATTGGAGTACCCTACTGGCTGTGTCCAATGGAATTACAAGGGGTGGCTGAATGTCAAACTCACCATCAGATTCAACCTCTGCACCCCCTGACTGTGCCTCTGTTTGCTCACCATCATCATCAGAGTCTGCTGATACTCTGACATCAGGTTGGAAGAGTCCTACACTTCCACTGTAAGTATCACCTGTGATAATAAGCAATAAAGGTAAGGACACCATCATCACAATTAGTAGTAACACAGGGGGTTAAAACTTTTTGCCCTTTATCCCAAATAATATCTTTGTCTGTGTTATCCACATAAACAAGTCTCCACACCTTCAGGTTGCCTAGCTACATGGTTCCCTTTTTATAGTGTAGATTCAGGGATGTGAGAACATTGAAGATGGAAATGAGGTATGAACTCTTTACAGTTGCTGAATTCCAAATACATGGTTCCATGTAAAAGATGTAAACATAGTGCAGGCATTCCCTCAGTGTTTGTTGCTAATGGATTGCAATTGTGAATGATTACTGGTAGGGAGAAGGAAAAAACAACAGCAATTCACACTTCCTTACCTCCAGTGGGTATGTGAGCCAGGTTAGACTTACAAAGTATAGTAGTAATTTTATCAAGGTTTTGTAAGTAAGCTGCACACATTTCACAGTTTCTGTTCAGTAACATCCAACCTCCCCTTCATTTCTTGACAACTGTATATTATTACCATTTAATATCCTCACACATTTTAGGCACAATAATACAGAATGCCTTACAGACTGCATGTCTCAGATTACTGATCTGGTAGCTGAGAAGGAGCAACAAACACAGAGACATAAGACAGAACTGCATTTTTGGAAGCAATAGTCAGAAATGGTTGTGTGATCACTCAGTGCACTGCATTTGAAATTAATACATGCATGAACAACTCAGAAATGTACAACTGTCATATGTTTTGTTAATACTGTGGATGATGTTGCAGTTGCTTGTATGCACAATGATTTTCATCCTCTGCTGCAAAGTTGTTTCTATGGCAAAGAGGGATATGACACCCTTACTGTGTTTTGAAGATTCATTAGAGTGAGAGTTAAAATCCAGACCTGTGCAAAAATATTTCATGTGTACCAACATAAATTTCTGTAGTGTTGTTTAATAGATTTCTTTTCTTACTTTCTCTTAATTTTCCTATATTTTTAATGCCGTATTTGCACTGTGCATGGCTTAGCGCAAACAGGGGAAATGGAGAAACACAATAAATGTTATGTTTATCATTGCTTATCTCATTTGTGTGATGCTTAGTAGTGAGTAAACCTGGACTAATGGCCCACACAGAAGCAGACAAAACACCTGCAGACAGGACGTACACATTCTAAATGTCAAAAAGGATACATTGTTGTAGTTTTGTGTTCCACCACACAACTCTGCTAAGCGGTGTTGCATGGAGGTTAACACACAGAAGTTAATAATAAATAGGGAATTATCTAACTGTTATTTAACTATTCTTGTGGAAGCAGGTGTAACTGTAGAGCTGTAATACAGATGGTCCTGGATTCTAATACAGGAAGTGCAACATATTTTTACTGTTGTGACAGTTCACTTATAGTAATGAACAGGAAAATATCCAAGTGTCATTTCAATATCCCTGTGGCAACAACTGAAAGTTTAGGGCTACCATACACATGGTTCTGGGTTCTAATACAGGAAATTCCAGACCTTTTTACTGCTGTTCCATTTCACATTGTATTAAATATCGCTTATAACAATTTATACATAATTATAAATAGTGGAGCTATTATGAATTATATGTATGAGGGATAAGACACTCTTACTGTTTTTTGAAGGTTCAGATGTATGACTGAGGATATACTGTCTAGTATGTTTCTGTATACTGTAATTCTGCTATCTGGACTTGGATGGTCTTCATACTTAAATAAGACATATACACAAATGAATGTATATACAAGGGCCTTGTCAGGTCACACACATACATGGTTAACACTGTAATCTGTCACCTATATTTATAAATTATTCATGATTAGGTCTTCTTCTGTGGCAAAGATGGAAAATTACCATTGTGGAAGAAAATGTTTTCTCCTTTATGCATAGGTTTGAATCCCACAGTGTAAAAATCAATTTTTGCAGTGTATAAAGCCAAAACATGTGCCAGCTCATACAATTTATGCCCCAGTGCATGTCTGCAAAGTTACATCACCTAACAGTTACAGCAGCACACCACTCAAACTAATGGCAAGTGTCAGATTAACCTTCCAATTTCCAAAACTGCTTTCCTCTCTGTTTGGCACTGTTGCTCTCCACTTAACATCATGCAAATGAGGTTGGCATTGTTGCTTGGGTTTGCGTACTACCAGTAAATCCAATAACAGGAATTGGTGGCAAATCACTATTTGCTATTGCTCTGCTTTGGGATTAGACATTTCTGATGTTAGAGGGACTGTTGCCCAATTTAGGGCACAAAGGTGGGGTGTTCAGGAATCCAGAATATTTATTGGACTCCTGGTAAAGCACGACAGCCAAGAGGGTACTATTGTGGCTCCCAGTACAAATATGAGGCTTGAAATATTCTGGCCAAGGGTGTATCCAGTGCAACTGGCATCCCACTAATTGAAGAACACTATAGGCACCACTTCAATGACCTAAAATAGCACAACAGGGGTAAACACAACCAGTGGTTGGATGTGTTCCAAACTAGCAACATTCCACAGTTGTGTAAGCATGCTAATAAAGAAAATTTATAATACATAGAAAACTAAATATAGGCAAGACTGGTATGCATAATGCTCTTCTGTTCTGTTCTTTTCTTTTCAAAGCTTATTCTGAAATAGATGTGAATAGGCAGGCCCATCCTGAGCATCTAGAGAGACTGAGAGAAGTAAGTGGTATGTATGCAGCACAAGAGAAGCATTGTTGTAGCTTTAAAATTTAAAGAAAAACATTCTTTTCTATACAGTAGTAGCAAAGTAAGCATATATATCCTAACTGTAAAAGCAAGTATGCATGTTCCCCTCTACTCATCAGTCATTAGACCCATTATAGAGTACAATGCCCCTTTTGGTATGTACCTCACAAGACATCTACAACAACTGGAAAGGCCACAGAATACCTCACAAAGAGGATTACCAGCATCAAACAGATGCCCTATGCAGACCGTCTCAAAAAACTCCAGCTTTACTCTGTTGCATATCGCCTACCCAGAGGCGATCTCTGCCTAACATACAAAGCTATGTCAAACCCAGAGCCATTGGACATGCTCCACGTAAAGAAATCCCAATCCCTCCGAGCTACATGCTCTAGGGACCTAAACCTTGTCACCACAATAAACAGAACATGCTGGAAGGATAGATTCCTGTCTCAGAGACTTCCCATACTCTGGAACAAACTACCTATCTATATCAAACAAACCTCCTCATTAGCAGTCTTCAAGAAAAATCTTGATGATTGGATGGGAGATAGGAAATTCACCCCTGGGATCACTTCTGTGGCTCTGCTTGACAGGGGCACAGGAAAATAATTTTCTTGGGTGGCAAAAGCCAGGGTACCATTTGGCTAGGCTTATATAGGCCCTAGGGCCAATAGACTAGTACCTACCTATGAACCTATGAACTTATCAGTCCGTAGCACAAACCAACTCTAGGAGTCAAGTGTAAGACTATAGTCAGAGGTTGTGGGTTTAAATACCATGTACAACAAGTATAAAATACTGCAGTTCTTTAATAATATTACAGAAACTAAATTCTACATAAGTTGCATAGATTCCCTGCTGTTAACTTTTATCTGTATAGTTAAACTAAGCATATGTGCAATATCTGCACATTACAAGGATTACTTTGAACAATCTGTAATTATAGTTCATAGTTGTTAGGAAGTATACTTACATGTAAAACTTCAGGTAAAATAGTTGTATTATTGTCATAATGCATTGCATGTCACATATGATATTATTAATTTTATCTCTTTCTTTTCTCTCACCCAATCCTTATCTTTTCTTTTCTGTTATGTGTCATCAAAACATCTCCATGTAACAAATCACCAAATGCTTCACAGCACAGGGAGGTAGGCCAACCCCCATGACTCACCCTGCCCCCCACTCCACTGGCTCCAGCATATCTGGGACCCAACATGGCAGCACTGCCTCTGCTTCCCCTGCACTAGCTGCACCATCAGGTAACACTACCCTGGCAACTGGTGCTGTGGTACCCTCTGGGAGTACTGGCAGAGGTGGGAATTTCATCACCTGCCAGGAGATGCCATGGTTGGTGCATAAAATCATGCACAGCACTATTGGTGTACACCTACAATGGATGGAGATGATGCTCTTCCTCATGGTCCATCAAGTACTTCAGCAGCCAGCAGAGTAAGGGCATGGTGATGACAGTCCTGCAGGTGAGGACTAGATTCTCACTGCCCCCATCTTTGACAGGCATGGACTTGTGTTGTCCCCTCCCTCATCTCAATCATAGTGTCCCCTATACTTTTGTGTCCCTCACTCTCCCTGTGTCTTGTCTTGTTTGTCCTGTTTGTTTGCATTTGCTTCCTCACCTACCCAACTCACCTGACCCAGAAATACCAACATCCCTTACCTAACATTCTTCTCTTACTTAAGTAAAAAAATGGGCACCTGTCCCACCAAACAAAATTTATCCCATACATAGCTCTCCATTTCTCACATGTGTTTTCTCAACACACTTGATTTGGTCCAATTGGCTATACATCATGATTGTGTTGCTGTCACCCCTCTTTGTGGAGGTGACAGTCCAAATTCAGCTAATATTCTGTACATATTTTCATTTTACACTGTTGAAGAAATGGATAGGTATGGTTCTTTCCCACCTCCCTCCTGCACATTCCTATATTGTTTTCTCTTTGTTCTTCCACCTAATTGTCTCCCATTTCACCACTTTCCTATCTACCCTATTTTAACACCTATAATCTGGTCAGAAATATAATCACACACAATACACATAAGTAATAAAAAATGGAGCCCTTCACTTTTTGGCCTCTGTGTTTGCACAGAGTTTGGCATTGTACACCAATGACAAACAATGGTGAATGGCTCTTCTGTGATGCAGTTACCTTCATGCAATGCCACTTAAACATGCTGCACTGTCAACACACAGTAACACATGGTGCATGTAGTATAAAGAATAATTTCATTGCATTATCACTACTTATCTAAAAGTATTACATACACCTGGATTTGAACCCTATATCATCTGGGCTGCAATAGAAACATGTCAATGCACTTACACCTGCTGCCACAGAGTCAGCTAAGCAGCAGATGTGTTTCATACCCTCAATACTGAGAACTCTCAGAATTTTACCAGTGAGGCTCATGTTTGTGTACTGTTTAACTATGCACAAACAGGGAGAACAGTAGAAATGTGTATCTTGCATGAACAAATATTTTGCCAACCATCACACAAACCCGCTGCTCAGCAGTGCGCTATGCAAAATGGACAATAGCATGCATTACTTTTGTTTACTGTGTGTGTGTGTGTGTGTGTGTGTGTGTGTGTGTGTGTGTGTGTGTACTTTTTGAATACAGCCATGGAAAGGTGTCTACATGGAAACAAGAGCAAGTAAAAGTGTTTGATTTGAACAAAACCAATCTTAATATGTAAGAGCAGACACATTATAACATTATGAGACAGAGTGGATGCTACAAAAGTATAGTAACAATAGCAACAATCCCTTTTAAGTGCCATGACATAAATGCATCTCTGCTCACCCACCCCCAAATGAAGAATATACTAGTAACTAAGGTAGACAGCTAAAAGCATAAACCCAATGAAACAGACTATTCATAATGTCATATAAGCATATGCAGTAAGTATCTGACAAAATACAGTCAAATTTTATCAAAACCTGTATTCCTCTGTGCAGATATATAGCAAAGTAATACCCTCCCTTGTGTGTACAGCATTGGGCTCCCCTTCAGTTTCCATGGCTGCACGGTTACCAACCATGTAGATTCAGGGCTGTCAGCATGGCAAAGATGAAAATGAGGTCAAAATTTATTAGCATTGCTGAATCCCAAAAAAATTGTAACTGTGTAGGGATGTTCACTTTGTCCACAATATTTGTTTTCAATAGATGGCAACAGTGAGTTGTGACATCAGGGTGGTGTCAGGTTACACTTACAGAGGTGTACATGTAGGTCTGTGAAGTGTGACAGTGCATGTATGCAGTGGACAATTCACAAGTTCTGTTTCATCCTCTTTGTTATGTGTTAAAATGCATCATCTCTGTTCACTTTAAGTACATTTTTTTAATGTTTGCCAATGTTTGTGTGATGAGGCATTGAGCACAACTACAGGAAATGGAGGAATGAATGGCAGGTTTCTTGGTGCTTGTCACATAACTATTCCTGTGGCAGCACATGGATGTGTATAGCTAGAGTATAAAAGGTCCTCAGTTCTAGTACAGGATCTTCAACCTTTCCTTCACTTTTTGAGCTGCATGTTTGCAAGATATCACAGGAATGGAGGGAAGTAAAAACAAGATTGTTTATGTTATTTAAGTGTAGATGTGCACAGCAGCACAGAGTTATGCTTTGCATGGTAATGAGCACCAACAGAGTTAATATACTCAGTTAAGCAGCAGCTGTTTTTCATAGGTGCAAATTAAAGCATGAACAGGTGATTTTCAGTACAGTGGAGCTATTCAGCAATCTATAAAGCATCCATGCAGCCTCCATTCTGTTTTTTCCTGAATACACCAATACCATGTGAGTAGAGACAAGTAAATTTTAGCCCTAAAATAAAATTGTGTCATCTGTTGCATTTACAAGGTAAGTCCTGAGCCTCGAATGTATTCTTTAATAATAGTATGACATATCCTTGCATTTCTTAACTTGGCGCAGTATTCAAGTAAATAGTGGGGGATTTGTACAGAAAGTACCTTAACATGTGATGGCAGACACTTATTTTACTTATACGTGTCCATTACTAAGTTCTTTTTCTTATTCTTCTCATTTTTAATTGCACTTTTTGTGTGATGTGCCACACAGTACAAACAGTGGAACCAGGGAACAGATAACTGTAAAGTATGGCTGTGCTCATCTGGTTTGCACGAAACACAATGGTCCACCTAGGAAGCAGACAGCCATAGAAACTGGATACATTCAATGAATGCCCCGGCCATCATGAAAACCCTGTCTGGAGTACAGAACATACTGGCTTCTAGTACAGAGTCTGCAACCTTTGTTTTACTACTGTGACATTGTAGTTTACAGCAATAAAGTGCAACACAGACAACTGTTCCCTCAACATTCTTGTGGCAACAGGAGTAAGTGTATGACTGCCATACACATGGTGCTGGGTTCAGATACAGAATTTTCCATACAGTATTAGTTTTACTGATGGAGTAATCTATGTATTATCACATTTATGATCAGATGTAAGACTGCAGGCATACTGTGTATTATAGTGCTGTAAATGTATTCCTGCAATCTGGAGCGCTATGAGTTTCACTTTTGCAAAAAACACATACACAACTTCCTATACATACAATTGCATGCCACTGTTGCATTCTGCTTGTCAGTTGTTAGGAATGCGGCTCATGTCTGTGCACTGCTTAGCTATGCAAACAGATGCAACTCCCATGCGTATACACTTTGTTAACCGTAAGAGAAATCTGCTGCTCACTGTGCTATGGAACTGTATATATGATGCTTTTTTTATTCGTATTTATTTTTCATTTCCTTTGTATGACTTAGAACTACATGTGGAAACATTACAAACTAAGGGCATGATCTAACTATATGTCATATATTTACAATACATCCATGTCTTGCCCCCCCCCCCCACACCAAGCAGTACAATCCTGGAGTCTCAGTAATTTTTCCACAGATATATCAACCACACTACAAAGTGTAATATATAATTGTTGTGTGCTCCCTCATGGACAAGGCCATTTGATAGTGCTCACAATCTTGCTCTACTAAACTCAAACATCCCACTTTGCTCAATAAGGGTACTTGTGCTTTTACACAGCTAGGCCTCTACATACCCTAGTGTTTTTAGGCTAGTGGCATCATATGAACCTATGAATCTATGTGCCTATGCAAACCAACCAACCTGGTGCCCCCCACATGGCCTGCTGATGTAATCTACTATAAGTTCACCTGCAGTCTTGTATAAATCAGACTTGTGCCATGGTGCTTGCATAAAATCCTGTGTTCTATAGCCTGTGTACCTAGACAGGTAGGGGTTCTGTTCTCATTGCAGTCAACTGTGTGTGTATATGTGTGTTTGTGTGTGTGTCTAGCAGGAAGAGCAAGTGTGTGTCCTGCAGTTACCACACTAATCCCATAAACTGACAGTATTTTGATACTTACACCTGCCTATAGATCCATTCCAGGCAGGCCTTCCAAATTCTTCTCTCTAACATGCACTGCTATCATCCATTATAAGTTGACCTGCAGCTATATAAAAGTCAAACTTGTGTCGTGGTGCTTGTGTAAAGTACTGTGTTGTGTAGCCTGTGTATTTAGAGAGGTAGGGAGTCTGTTCTTACTGCAGTCAACTTGGTGTTTGTGTGTGTGTGTGTGTGTGTGTGTGTGTGTGTGTGTGTGTGTGTGTGTGTGTGTGTGTGTGTGTGTGTGTGTGTGTGTGTGTGTGTGTGTGTGTGTGTGTGTGTGTGTGTGTGTGTGTGTGTGTCTAGTCAGTAGAGTAGAAGTACTATTCTCGTCTACAGTTACTTTTCCAGTGGCATGGCTTACCAGTATTTTGATACTTGCACAAGCCTATACATCCATTTCATGCAGCGCTCACAACCTTTTGTCTCTGACATGGCCTGCTGATGTCATATACTATAAGCTGACCTGCAGCCATATTAAAAGCAGACTTGTGCTGTGGTGCTTGCATAAAGTATTGTGGTCTATACTCTGTGCACTTAGATAGGTAGGGGTTCTGTTCTCACTGCAGTCTGTTTGGTGTGTATATGTGTGTGTGTGTGTGTGTGTGTGTGTGTGTGTGTGTGTGTGTGTGTGTGTGTGTGTGTGTGTGTGTGTGTGTGTGTGTGTGTGTGCCTCTTTTGTCAACAGACTAGACATGGTATTCTACAGTCACTTCACCAATGGCATAGCTTGCCAGAATGTTGATACTTGCACAAACCTACACATCCATTTCATGCAACCCTCACAATCTCTTCTCTCCCACATGGCCTGCTTATGTCATCTACTATAACTTGACCTGCAGACATGTAAAAGTCAGACTTGTGCCATCACACTTGTGTAAAGTACCATGTTCTTTATTTTGTGTACTTAGATAGGTAGGGGTTCTATTCTTACTACAGTCAACTGGGTGTGGGAGTGTGCATGTGAGCTGTTCACAGATGGCATTTTACACCAGCATGTGGGACACTGTTATTACCATATGCTCAACAGACAATGCTGATGTCATCGGCTATATCACATTATTGCATATGCAGTCATTCCACCAGGGTATGGTCAGACTGGCCTGGAGGCCAGGCAGATGATACCTTATCCAATATCAGACAGATTACAGTGACATGTCTTTTAATCTATCCACATATATCATGGCATGGTTTGTAGGACCTTTGTGTTATCTTGATGAGAAAGCCTTGCGGTCTGTCCATCTGCTGCATGTGTCTAGTGAGGTACATGTAAAAGAGAGCATTATACTGCATTACTGTTCTGCTGAAATTTGACTACAGTGCTGTCATATGATCCTGATATCTGAATGTGATGGCATGACTTATGATGTGCACCACACATTTGTACTGTAAAATCATTAAGAAGAAAAGTTAGAAAGTAATGAGACACATTGCAGTTTCTGACTTCAGAACCCTTACAGGAGAATACACTATGAAGTAGTGAAATGATGATGCCATCTACTGTATAACTTGGCAAGACAAATTTAAGTGACAGCTACAATTAACAGTTCAACAACACAAATGCAGATATACTAAGCATGAATGTAGATATGCACTCTGTGCATCAGATACAAAACTTTCTGAATCCAAAAGACCGAAAACAGAGATATGGCACAGTTATCATCACTTGCACAGGGTGTCATGTGGAGCTGACATAAATGGTCGGTGCGTGTGGGTCAGCAAGAAAGGGATGCAGGCAGGCTGAACCATCTAACTGTTGTGTGCATGTCTGTAGGGGTCCTCCATGTGAAAGTGGTGTGCGAGAGTCTGCATGAACACAGCCAAGCTCATTGCTAGCTCTACGGCTTGGTATATTGGACAGGTATGAACCATGCATGGCAGAGTTGGCAGTTCATTGTTGTCACCCCTAACCATGAGAACAGGCTCTGCCAGGAGTTGCACTGGCACTTCTATGCCCAAGGTCAGATGCAGTACTGCTACCTGAATGTGACTGATGTCTGCTGGATGTGCTCCCTTCACAAGAACATCCAGGACCATGACCCCATGGCCTGCAACATCTGGGTGTGGACAGAATACTCACCAATGGAACAGTGGAAGTACTGCCACTACAGAAGTGTGATCAGTCACGGCCACATTGGCTATCAGCATATATTGTGGCTGACCTACCCCCATGAGGATGCCATTCCCCTCCCAGCAGACATTCTATCATGGAAACTGTTCATTCCAATGTGTCCTTCATCCAATCTATTGCATCGGCAACACTGTGGAGGCAGTCACACATGTCAGACTGTGCCACATCTACAACCCTGAGCATTTGTCTGGAGTGCCTTTCTGAACATGCCTGTGCTTCTATGATCACCCTAAACATATGTTGAGTGACACAGGATGCCTGCAGGAAATGGAAAACAAGGGATGTCCACTCAGTGTGGAAGAAAATGAGCTAAGAGAAGAGTTGCTTGATTTAATAGATATAGATAGATACATTAAGATCAACAAAAAATATAAACTGCAGAAGGTCAATAAAACCTCAAAAGTCAGATGTCTGACAAAACAAATGAACACAGTAATTAGGACTGTCCATAGAGATCCATGTGATATAACAGAAGTAAACAGGATATATTACTGTACAGCTAAACTAATAACTGATAAAGTTATACCACAAGAACACAGGGTAGTGAGGGAAAGGAAGGGAAGAAATCGAATACCATCATGGAAGTATCGAATAGAGAAAATATAAAGCAATTAAGAGAAGAACTGTCACTGTTAGAAGACTATAGAAGAGGGGATAGATCAACACAAATACTAAGAAAGATAGATGTGATAAAAGTAATGCACAAAATTAGAACAAACCAGGATCTATCATGTACTACCGCAAATAACACATTAAACATTTCAGCACAGGCAGAACAACTTAGAAGATACGCAGATAAATATAAAGGAAAAGTATAAAATAAGCAATGTATTGATGACCCAAAAAATGTTTATAGAGAATTGGGAAACAAGGTAAAAGGAACTGAAAGACTGACAAAAAAAGAATAAATAGATGCATTTTAGAGAAGTATCTATGAAGATCCTGTGGAACATAACAATGATGCTAAATGGATTAAAAAAGTAAAAGAAAGAATAAGAAGCTTAAAGGTACAAGATATGAAATGGGATGAAGTAACAGCCAGAGAGATTGAAACAAAGTTAAAAAAAAGCCTTTAATTGGAAAACCCCAGGTCCAGATGCATTACCTAACTTGTGATTAAAAGTATTAACATCTTTGCATGAAGATTTAGCCATGAGTAAGAACTATCTATATGTGCATGCTGAACAGACACCAACCTTGCTAACAACAGGCAAAACAATGCACCTACTTAAGAGTGAACCTGCAAGCATACCTAAAAATTATAGACCATTACTTGACTTCCAGCAACGTATAAACTATACACAGGAATTGATGCCGACAGAGTTTATAGTCATTTAGAAGAAAACTCAATTATGGCAGCAGAACAAAAGGGCAATAAAAGAAAGTCATATGGAACAAAGGATCATTTGTTGTTAAATAAAGTCATAGTGCAAAACTGTAAAAGGGGAAGAATCTAAGTATGGCATGGACTGACTACAAAAAAGCATTTGATAGTATTCCACATTCATGGATAAAAGAGTGCTTAAAAATGTTTAAGATACACCCGACACTGATCAACTACATTAGAGTGACCATGAAACAGTGACAGACCACTTTGTATTTAAACCATGATAAAGAACAAATTGTTATCCCAGGGCTAAAAATTCAAAGGGATATATTCCAGGGTGACTCTCTGTCACCGTTGCTATTCTGCCTTGCCCTTAACCTATTAAGCTGTCTACTTAACAGCTTGGGCCATGGCTATCATTTGGCTCCTAGAAAACAACAAAGTCTAAAGACTTCTCATCATCTCTTTGTTGATGATTTAAAACTGTATAGCTCATCAGATGAGGAACTGAAAGCACAGCTGCAGGTTGTCAAAACTTTTTCAGATGATATTAGAATGTCATTTGGTGTTGATAAATGTACAAAAGCAACCTTTAAAGCAGGAAAACTGCAGCATCAGAAAAACATCAGTTTGGGACAAGAATGTGATATAAAAGAACTTGAGAAAGAGGGAGTGTATAATTACCTGGGAATTGATGAAGGGTCAGCAATAAAACATGAACAAATACTAATAAAACTTAACAATGAATACTTTAGAAGACTTAAATTAATTCTGAAAACAGCGTTGACATCTAGGAACAAAATCCAAGCTATAAACCAATTTGCTCTTCCTTTCCTTACTTACAATTTTGGAGTGATTGACTGGCCCCAAAACATGTTGGATTGATTAGATATAAAGACAATAAGGAATCTTCATGCTCACCAAATTATCTATAAAAATCAGTGCATACCAAGATTATATATTTCCCGTTCCGAAGGAGGGATGGGCCTTCTTGAAATTGATTACATGTATAGATCTGCAATTGTGGGACTCCACACATATCTGCTGACCTCACAAGACCCAAATATACTAAAAGTTTTGAAACATGAGGAGAATAAATCTAAGATGACTTCTCTGCTTAACCTAGCAGAAGCAAATTGGTGTCAAGCAGGAATGGAAATCAAAACAGAAGTAGATAAAAATCAGGCAGCAACTGAATGTGCCAAAAAACAAAAGAAAGAATATAAGGTGAAGGACCAGATGAAAAGGCAAGAAATGTGGAAAATGTATAAATATAGTTGCAAGTATAGAAACCTTCTGGAAGAAGCTCATGTTGATCAGGAGCAAATGCAGGAATGGTTAAGGGGAGGTGAATTCAAACCAAGAGATGAAAGGTTAATACTGGCAGCCCAGAATATTAGGCTACATACATGCTGGTTAACAAAATCCATTGAACATGTGGGAGAAACAGACAAATGTAGGTTTTGTAAAACTGAATTGGAAACAGTCACACACATCGTTGTCAGCTGTGACATACTAATGGCAGAAGGACTTTATACTGAAAGGCATAATAATGTGGCAAGACTGCTGCACTGGGGATTGTGCAAACATTATGGTATTGAAGTGGCTGAAAAACACTGGAAACATGAGCCACAAAGCATTATAGAAAATGATGAAGTCTACATCACATGGGATCATCCATTACCAACAGTTCAAAAGATAGATGCTAGAAAACTGGATATAGTGGTCCAAGAAAAGAAGACAAAAATAGCATTGATCATTGAAATCACCACACCCAGAGACTACAGTGTCCTGCATACAGAAAGATGCAAAGTTATAAAATATCAGGATTTGCAAGCAGAAACAAGAGCAATGTGGAAAAAAGATGCCCAGATAGTTCCAATAGTAGTAGGAGCAACGGGTCTTATAAAGAACAGTCTACAATCATATTTAGAGATGCTACCAATACATGTAACTCCATATGAACTGCAGAAGGAGTCATTACTGGGCATGTTGCTGGTGCTTCGAAGAGTACTTTTGGCTGACACCAAAGAGTGAAACAATACTAATTTCATGAACTTTAATTGTACTTTGACTTAGGAATGTGGTCCATTCCCATCATGGTATTAGAAGCCCAAAAGGTTTGGAGAAATTAAAGAAGAGACACCTGCAAGTGATGAAGGGACAGAAGGTCCCCCTCCGAGCACCCCTATCAACCCTACTGCATGGCACTTCACCCACACTTTGGCTATGGCCAGAGTCAACAGGCATTGAAGCTGCAGTAGCCACACTTCCCTGATCAATGTCCTCATCCTCCACTTGTCCAATATCTGTGGGCCCAGTGGACTGGATAGGCATAGGTCTACTAGCTGTGTCTGAGGAAAATGAAGGCGGTAGCTGGATGTCAACCTATGTGTCTGATTCAACCTCTGCACCTCCCTCCAACTGTGCCTCAGTTTGGCCACCATCATCATCACTGTCTGCTGTGACACTGACATCAGTTGGCATGGGGCCTACACTCTCAGTGTCAAGATCATCTTTGATAAAGAAAGAAACATGGGAATATATTAATAGCTGAACTACTATGGTGCAATATAAGTTAAACAACTAACAATGCTGCCACAATTACAGACAGTACAGCAATACACGTAACAGGCCTAAAATGACACATTATGATATTTCTTTAAATTGATCTGCAGTACTGACATAAATTCATTTGGTTTACCACCTGCAGGATATATTGCTCCATTCCTGATGGTCCTGAAAGAAGTTAAGTGAGAGATAAGGGCAACATCATTACATTTAACAGTAAGACGGGATAATACATGTACTCCTCTATATCTGCATTAACTACTTTCAACAAGAACTTGACTGACAACTCCAGACTAAGCTTATAATTGTAGAAATCTTCAACTCCCCCACCAAAAAAAGAGACACAGAAGTAGCATTTATGTCAGTTGTTTTATTATACAATAGTATTCAACTGGTCATATAACAAAGCCTACCTGGAAGCTCCTTTTGGGACTCAGAAGCAGTGTGGCCCATGTCAAAGACATACTGTGGTCCATTCTGCTGTGAGCTCTCATAATGGAAGATATTCACCAGGAATTCTTCATTGATGTAAGAGATGGTTCTGTAGCAGGCTCTCCCCAGGTTAACCTTTGGTCTCAGGCATCTCCATCTGCTCACTTTCATGCAGTGGTAATTATGCCAGTAGCCCTGTGGTGCACTTGTTCATAGGTTCAGTTGTGGCTGCCCACAGAATTGATGTTCTCAGCAATTTGCTGCCATAATTGTAGCCTATGTCATATATTGGGCCAACCCCTTCCCAGCAGAATTGCCCCATGCTGGCTGAGACCATCAACAATGATGTTGTTTTCTGCATCACTGAATGGGGGTCTCTACCGCATTGACATTGTCTGTGTCATAAAAGACAGCAGAATAATAATGCACATAAGTATCACATAACTACAAAGTAACTGTTGCCAAATAAAGCAGTAAAGGTAGGCAGTCAGTAGTACCCACTGGAAACACATAAAACAGTCTACAGATTTGAAATACTAACAACAGGCAGGATGTAAAACAAGGAGAGTAGCAAAAGAAACATATCATTCTTAGTGCTATAGCAGTAAGCCAGCTGTGCTCCCCTCAAACCAACAGCCCATTCTAGTTTGTGACATCGTAACTCATCTTTGCTCCCCCCACTCACAAAAGAACAGGTAAAGGAACCATTTTGCTAATAAAATATCTTTGAAATGCTACAAGTGCTTTCAAAGGACCTGTCCCTGAAACATTTGTACATATTTATCACACATTTTCATTTATTGCCAATCATGTGTACCTCTAAAATGACTTGACAAACAAGGCCATGTCATCAGTATGCTTCTAACTAATGCATACAGATAAAAGTGTAAAAGCCTTTGCTTCACATTATTCATAAATATATGCCAGCATATGCATTATGTAGGTAACAAAATGGGAGCATACCTGCTGGAGTTCAATACTCCTCGGTAAAGATATCTTGTGAAGAAATATGCTTCTGTGAAGTCCTGTAAACATGTAGCAAGTGCCCTCACCATCAGTTTGTCTAGCTACATATTTGACTTTTTATAATGAAATAGAGTATTAATGGACTGCATCTGTCTTAGTCTGTAGCACTGAGGTGATGGTGCTGTGGTAGCATTGTGGCCTCACAGTAAGACGTTGTCCTGTTCGATTCTCAGCTAGAGTGTCTTCTGTGTGGAGACATGCGTGAATGGGCGTACCTTCATTGAAGGCTGTGCATCAGGGCCGGCAACTCGGCACATAAAAATCTACTGCCAATCATTAGTGGACCGGAGTTCCGCTGTGGTGACCCCTAACCGGGAAAAGCCAAAAGACACAGCAACAACATCTGTCTTAGGCTGTGTTTCAGATATGTTAGTTACAGCATAAGCAGCTGAACTGTATGTTAATCAACCAATCTGGTGAAGCTATTCAAGTTATAAAGCATCCATGTACACTCCATGCTGCATTTTTCCTGCAGATTTAAGAAGTTGTGGAATACAGACACAGAAAGTCAACACAGAATGTTAGGAGCTGCTACTGCTTTAATCCATTTGTATATGCTAGAGGCTGCAGGCAATGCTGCTGCTGCTGTTACAAATAGGCCTAGGCTGAGACAGAGAAGAGTTTTCATGCCACATTTAACTTATCACAACATGCATGACATGGACATTGTAGAGTGCTACAGGGTAGACAAGGACACACTACAGCAACTCTCTGACCTCTGCCAGCCTCATCGCAGAGAAAAAGCATTTACTCCCATTGTATTGGCTGTGTACTGCCTGCATCACAGTCAGCCCTGAACTAACACTGTAGCAACTGCTGCATTTACAAAGTAAGTCCTGAACATGTACTGTATTGTATAATAATATGATGGTATGTCCTTGTATGTCATCACTTGGTACAATAACCAAGTAAAACGTGAGATATTTGTACAGAAATTAATGTAAAATCTGACAGCAGAAATTTATTTGACTTGTATGTGTCCATTAGCAAGTAGTAGGCCTCAGACATCAAAGATTCACACATTCGTACCTCTCCAAAGTACTGATGATCACTGCATGCCCTAAGTTTAGCACTATGCATTTGTAATGAGAAATCCTTATAGAGAGAAGTTAGAAAGCAATGAGACATACTGCAATTTCTGACTTCACAACCCTCACAATATCAAATAGGCAGGATGCGAAACAAGGACAGTAACAAGAGCAATATATCTTTGTTTGTGCTGTATCAGTAGCTCAGCTTGTTCCCCCATCATCAAAAGAACAGCGTACCCTTGCATGTACCATAACAGAAACTCACCTTTGCCCTCCCAAAAGAACAGTCTATGCTTGTTTGTGCCATTCAACCTGCCCTTCATTTGATGGCAACTGCATATCATAGAATTTGAAGGTAATATCCTCACACATTTTAAGGTAAATGAAATAGACTGGCTTACACACTGCATGCCTGTGAGAACTGGTCAAATAACTGATGAACGGCCAAGAAACACAGAAAGGTAAGACAGTGCTGTATATTTGCAAGCAATAATCATAACAGGTTGTATGATCATTAAGTGTACTACATCCAAATATATTAAATATAATAAATGTTCAAATTCAATTTATGCCTTGATGTCAGTGAACATTCAGTTGCACCTGGTTGTGTGAGGAATTACATAATTTCTTTGCTGCAAAGTTGTTTGTGTGGCAAAGATGGATAAGGCACCCATTGTGTGGCAAAGATAGATAAGGCACCCATCCTGTTTTCTGAAGGTGCATTGGAATGAGAGTTGAAATCCAGACCTATGTAAACATATCTCCTGTGTACTAACATTTTCTACTGTGCATGTCATAGATTGATTTTCCTCTTTTCAACTATTTCTGTTTGGAGCCACTGTTTGCATGATTCACCACTTAGCACAAATGGGTTTGTCTATACTGATCTGATTTGCACATAGAGCAGCACAAACTAGATGAATGGACCACCCAGGTATCAGGCAGGACCCAAACAGCCACAAACATAAACCAGATGCATTCAATTAATACTATTGGTCATTGGGCAAACACATTGCCACCAGTGTGTACCCTCGAGTACCATGTTTACACAATGGTAAGCAATGTACAAGATTTTCAAATGTTGCAAAACCAAAAAAGTGTGCACTCTCAGTAAGCGCAATACCTGCAGTTGGCAGGAAAACATGATTCTACATTGGTCTTGATCTGTGGTAGGCATGGCAGGCATTCATGGAGAGGTTTTGAGATTCCATGTTCAAAGATGACATGTCCAGGAGTCGAAAGTGTTTGTTGGAATGCTAGTGAATAAACATGGGCCCAGGCTAATGCAGATGGACTATTGTGGCTAGGATTACAAGCCAGAGGCGTGGAACAGTCTTGCCAGGGTTTGACCAGTGCTACCAGTATACCCGCAGTGGTGAGCAATATAGGAATCACTACAGAGACCTCTGGGTGAAGAAGATGGATACCTTTGAACATTGGATTGAGGAATGTAGGACTGGGGGCACCACACAGATGTGTAAGTGCCACTTGACTACTTCTAAGAGTTAAAAGCTGAATATAGTCAGGATTGATATTCATAGTGGTATTCTGTTCTGCTTTTTTCTGCAGCCATCACAGACCTAGAACTGAATGTGCAAACCCATGCCCCTAGATTGGCATGAATGTGAGAAGCATGTGGTATGTATGCATTCGAACAGTACTGTTATTGTAGCATTAAAAGTAAAGACACCTTTTCTGATTTATTATATAGTTACATCAAATTGAGCATGTATCTCTCAACTGTAACAGGAAAGTATGCATGCATTATTCTGTAGGACAAAACAGCAGTTCAGTATTAAAGAGTAGTCAGAGATTGTATGTCCAAAAAACACACTTCCCAAATATACAACACTGCTAAATTTTCATCAATATTGCAGTGTAACATCAGACCTCTGAACAGTGGCACCAAAGGCCTGCTGTAAAGTGTAATCAATATAGTTGGAACACATGTGTGCAATATATGCACACATCAAGGATTGCTTGCTGCAGTCTATTAGTACAGTGTGCATCTATTATAAGCTATGCAGTCTTTAACTGTAAAAAAGTTGTTAGGAGTTGGTAGTCTTAAAAGTAAAGGTAATAGAATAGAGTCAAATAATTGCATCAATGGCAAATGTATGTCACATATGAAGTTGCTAATGTTCTCCCATATTTCTCTCAAACACCATTTATTTTTTTATTTTTTGTTTTTTCCCATAGCACAGCAGGGTAGGCCTGCCCCACATGATTCACCTGCCCCCACTACACTGGCTATGGCACCAAGGCCCAACACATCTAGGATGCAACCTGATAGCACCCTCTCTGCTGGTCCTGCACTACCTGACCTCTTTAGATAATTCTATCCCACAGGATAGGTCAAGTGTTCACTCAGGGAGCAGTGGCAGAGGTGGTGATTTTATCACCTGCAATGAACTGCCAGGGTTGATGCATAGGATTGTGCTCCACACAGTTGGTGGTGCATGCCTACACAGGATGAAGGCACTGCTCTCCTTCATTGTACAGAATAACATGAGGTGACACAGATTTCAAACACTGCAGCCATCAGCGCAGTGAGGTGACAGTGAGACAGTCCAGTGGGTGATGACTTGATTCTCACTGTCACCCATCTTGATGTCCATGGGTTTGCTATGTCCCCACCCTAACCCCAACGATGGTGTTCACCCACCTCTTGTGTCCTTCACCATCCCTGTATCTTGTTTTGTATGTCCAGTCTGTCATTAATTGCTTCCTCACCTACCCAACCTACCTGACCCAGACATACCTACGTCCATTCACCAACATTCCTCTCTCTCTCCAAAAATGTCATCTCATAAATTGCTCTGCATTTCACACATGTCATCTTGACACACTTGATTTGGTCCTATTGGCTGTTCAACATGATTGTGATGTGGACACCTCTCTTTCTCGGGGCTGACACTGCAAATTCAGCTAATATTCTGCACATCTGAGCATTTTTTACTGTTTAAGAAATGGACTGCTATGGTTCTTTCCTACATTCCTCCTGCACACTCTTGCCCTCCTTTCACTTGGTTCCTCCCCCTGCTTGCTTCCAATTTCACCAATTTCTATCTTTCCCATTTCTTTTATTTAAAGCATAATTGTGTGATGGTGCACATCGTGCACTAATGCATGGCTGCAGAAAAAAGCAGTTATAAGTGTTATATAAAGCTGTATTGGAAACCAGTACCATCTAGCACAAAAACGTGTGTATTATTCCATTGAGTGCATGAACATAAGCTGCCACAGTGTCAGTAAATTAGCACGTAGATTTTATAGACTTTATACAAACTGTCACACTTTAGAATTTGGATTAACACATAAAAGTATTTGAAATTGTTACATACTTTTGGATTCAAACCCAGTATCATCTGACCCCAAAAATGAATGGATCAATGCATTAACAGGTGGTGCTACAGACTCAATTGAATAGCAGGTATATTTTAGAAACTGAATAGCAAATGCAGACTTAACTGCTGTTGCATACACCTACTACTAAACTGACTCTCTGGCTGCAGGTATTAATTCAACTTAATGCAGTGATACATTCCTTTTTGGGGCCAGATTATACTGGTTCTGAATACAGCTGTAGCTAATACACTGAACCACTTTTGTATTAACACTGCTTACCGACGATGCACAATGCTCACCATCTCGCACTAATGCTTTATAAAACTAAATGGGTATAGCACAATAATGCATTATAAAACCTTACTGGGGATCACACAATGATGCTTCATACAAAATGAATGGGGAAGATATGACATTGGTGATAGTGGGAGCAATCACAGGGGAGTACAAAGGGAAATCTTCGCTAAACCGTGACAGTTACTATTGATTGTATAAAATACATCTGCTACTTAACCGACTCTTTGGCAGCACATGTTAATGCATTGTTGGAGACAGATGATACTGCTTTCAAATATGGGTGTAAGTAGTAACTTTACAAGTGTGTGTGATACTTTTAAATACATTTATTTATATTGCTGCCATTCACTGTTGCTTTGCTTTGGTTCACAATTATGCTTTAAAGTAAAGAAATACGAAAGACAGGAAAGTGGTGAAATGAGGAGCAAGCAGGAGAAGAATAAAGTAAAAGGAGGGCAGGAATGTGCAGGAGGGATATAGGGCAAACCATAACTATCCATTTCTTCAACAGTAAAATATGATCATATATGCAGAATATTAGCTGAATTTGGACTGTCACCTCCAGAGTGATGGATGACAACAACACAGTCATTACTGTATATCCAACTGGACCAAATCAAGGGTGTTTTTTTTTTTTTTTTTTTTTTTTTTTGCAGAGAGAGAGGAATGTTGAGGAAGGGACGTAGTTATGTATGGGTCAAGTAAGTTGGGGTGGTGAGGAAGCCGTGGCAGACAGACAAGACATACAAGACAAGACACAGGAATTGTAAAGGACACAAGATGTGAGTAAACACCATGAATGGGGAGAAGGTGGGGAAACTGAGGCCCCATGCACATCAAGCTGGGTGACAGTGAAAATTGAGTCCTCACCCACTGGACTCTCATCACTGTTACCTCACTGCACCACTGGCTGCAGTGCCCAATGTCTGCATTTCCTTCAGGTATTTTGATCCTGGATGGAGAGCAGGATCTCCAACTGACATTGGGTTGCACCCACAATGAGGCTCGCAATCCTACACACCATCCCTGGCAGTTCTTCTCAGGTGGTACCTCCATTACTGCTCCCAGAGGGAGCCATAGGCCTATCCTCCAGAGCAGAACTACCAAAGGGACAGGTAGTGCAGAGACAGCAGAGGGGGGTGCTGCCAGGTCACACACACTAGATGTGCTGGGCAACAATGGTGTAGTCAGTGGAGTGGGGGCAGGAAGATTCTGTGGGACAGGCCTACCCCATTGTGCTGTGGGGAAAAAAAACAATAAATAAAAACAAAAGAGAGAAGATAAGGGTTGGGGTGAGAGAAAAAAAAGGAGAACATTAGTAAATTCATACGTGACATACAAAGCATTGATACAATTATTTGACTCTATTTTGTTACCTTTACTTTTAACACTACAAACTCCGAACAAAATTCTTTATTATTTTTAAGACTACCCACTTCATAACAGATGCACACTATAGTACAGATTGCAGCCAGCAATCCCTGATGTATGCACATATTGCACATATGCATGTTCAAATTATACTGATTACAGATTACAGCAGGCTGTTTGTGCCACTGGTACAGAGGTCTGAAGTTACATTTGCAGCCAGCAACCTAACAGTATTGTGTATTTGGGAAGTGTAGTTTTTGAACCCACAACCACTGACTACTCTCAAATACTGTGCTATTATTTTGTCCTAAAAAGCATAGGTGACCTGTAAAACCAACCAAGACAAACCAAATACACTTGCAGAACTCAGGTTTATTGCTTGAAATCCGACCAAGTACTACGCGCTTTCACCCAAACAGTGGGCATCATCAGAGTACAATGTCATTCAAAAAATTCTCAGTTTAAATAGATGCATCAATAAATAATTATTCAATTAATTAATTAAACACTTCAATTTGATGCTAAGGCACCTAATGTATAATAAATATAAATTACAAAATACTAAATACTAGAATGTGATTAAAAATGCATCCTGATTCTAAATATAATATAATATAATATAATACTTTAGTTAATTCAATAATTTATTAATTTACACAGAATGAAATAAAATAAAATAAAATAAAATACAATAAAATGAGACACACGAGGCACAAATAATTGAAACTTAAAATAGTCTAAAATGGAAGATGTATATGTATATAATAAGCTATATAAATAGCGATTTATATTTGAGTACACTGGCTATGGAAATACAATCATTAATACCAGGGTATGTGTTAGCATTAAATCTAAGCTGCCACAAACATTCCTTAACCTCTAATAGTGTTTTTTCATCTCCACCCTTGTTGCTGTTAAAAGGTATTCTATCAATAACAAAAAATAAAAACCTTTTAAAATTGTCGCATCTTGTAAATATAATGCACTGGTATCTTTCTTCTTTTTAATGTCCCTAACATGCTCACCTATTCGGTCTTTTAGCATCCTAATGGTCTTCCCAACATAATATGCCGGACACGTAGAGCAGGTAGCAAGATATACTACCATTTTAGTTTTGCAATTACAATGTCCCGGGCATCTAATGGTTTTACCATAGTTAGGAACTACTACATATGGACCATCATTGATGAATCTACAGAAATGACAAAACCCACATTTGCCCATCTTAGACTTAACATATGTATTCATACTTTGTGTTGATTCAAAATACTCTTTCAAATTCATACCTCTACTGTATGTAATTTTTGGCAGAAAACCCAAAATATCAGTGCATTCACCCTGGTTCATAAATACACTAGACCAACAATCCTTTACAGCATTTTCTATCTTCATGGATGTGTCGTTATATGGATCCTTTACAGCATTTTCTATTTTTTTTGAATGACATTGTACTCTGATGATGCCCACTGTTTGGGTGAAAGCGCTTAGTACTTGGTCGGATTTCAAGCAATAAACCTGAGTTCTGCAAGTGTATTTGGTTCGTCTTGGTTGGTATTATTTTGTCCTACAGACTAATGCCTGCATACTTTCCTTTTACAGTTTAGAGATGCATGTTCACTGTTATTTGACAATATGCAACTGTGGCTTTGTGCTAAAGACTAAGGCATGCATACTTCCTTTTACAGTAGAGATATGCATGCTCCATTTGATACAACTGTATTAAATACCAACTAAGCCATCCTTAACATTTAATGCTACAATAACCGAACTGTTCTGATGCATACATACCACATGCTTCTTGCATCCTTGAGAATCTCACAGCAGGGGATCTCACATTCTATGTTCGCTCCATGGCAGCTGTGCTAAAAACAGAACAGAATACCATTATGAATGCCAGTCTTGACTATATTCAGCTTTTAACTCATTTGTGGGGTGTTCCTCCATACTAAATTCCCTGATCCAATGATTGAAGGTATCTCACTTCCTCCTCTGGACATCATCAAAATGATGTTGACATTGTTCACTAGTGTGGGGGATACCTGTAGCACTGGTCAAAGCCCTGGCAATATAATTCCAGGCTTCAGACTTGTATTTTAAGCCTGAATAGCTAGGCTGCAGCAACCGGGGCTATGCTCCTTAACTAGGAGTCCAGTAATGACTTTGGACTCCTGAACACCACACCTTGTGCTCAGAAGCACACTCCCTCACCAGAAACACCAGACATGACCACCATAGTGCAAGCCCAATGTATAATGAGCATTTCCCACCAATTGCATTTTGTATCCTGACGTTTTTCCACTAATTGCACATATCTCGTTTACTGCATGTGAACACGTTTTGGTTTTGCAACATTTGCAAATGCTGTACATTGTTTATCACTATGCAAACACAGTAGTCAAAAGTGTGCACTGCCGGGCAATGTGGTTGCGCAATAGTAAGCGATACACAACAGTGGCAAGCAATGTAATTTCAAGGTTATTTTACATACAGGCACTTGTGTAACTGTGTTAGTCAAATGAGGAGCTATGGCAGTCCAGACAGCTGAAATATCTTCCATGAACATAGTACACAGTATACCCACAATCATAATTTTAATAATACATGGACAATAAATAAATAAGCAAGTAACTGACACAATATTAGTGCTTCAGCCCTCACACATATAAATATCAGCTACACTATGCCAAGTGTTATAAGTAGGTGTGACTATAATGTGAAGTGGTAAAACATTTTATTGTGTATAGAATATTCTGTATTCGAACCCTGGACCATGTATACAGTAGTCATACACTCACAGCTGTTGCCACAAGAAGGTTGAGAAAATAGTTGTGTATGTTGTACTTCATTGCGATAATCTGCAATTTAACAACATAAAAACAATGTTTGCACACCCTGTAGTTGAAGGCAGGATCATCTGCACTCCAGACCTATACCTAGCACCTGCTGCCACAGGATTAATTATATGACATTCCCTATCTTAGTAGTCATTGTAAAGTTCTTGCTGTTAATTGCAGGGCAACACCACTTACCATGTTTGAGTTATGGCTAACAATATTAATTGAATGCATTTGGTTTATTTTTGTGACTGTCAGGGTCCTGTCTGCAACCTGGGTGGTCCATTCATCCAGTTTGTGCACTGCTGCTCATAATGCAAACAACATGAGCATGGCCAGGCATGTTTCTGCTAAGTGGCACATCATGCAGGCACTAGGCCAAAAAAAGGGACATAGTTAAAATGAGAAAAAACAATCTATGGCAGTGCCCAAAACAAATTTCAATAAAGAAAACTCAAGATAGGGAAAAGCAATTGCTGTTCTGTCATACAATCTGCTTTCACCGCCAACAACCTTACATAGAAATGCAATCTGCAATCCACATTCATATTACAGGTTTCACAGCCAGCAACAGTGCTGGGAGATGCAAAACCTTGCTTACGCTTGCCGCACCTCATTAATATGCATGGCACTATGCTGCATGGTGAGCAACATCATGTACACAAAAACAGTCTGTCTGGTCTCTGCATGAATCCTTCATGGGGTTTATTGAATCCTGGGGTTCTGGGATCCTGGGGTACATTAATAAATAACAAATGTCTTATATACCATGCACATCTTTATAATGACAATACAAATTCAGATGTTCCAGTATTTGTAATGTGGACACCTGTTTGCATATAGTTTCTAAAGCTGTCTCTTAATGTATACCTGCACATTAGAAACAAAACCACCAAATACTACACATTTGCCACTCATCATTCTTGTAACATGTGGAACCTTAATATCATGACAGTTGGACATGGCTAGCTATCCATTTCATGCAGGCCTCCCGATATCTTCACTCCAACATCCACTTCTGATGTCATCCATTGTAAGTTGTCCTGCAGCCTTGCAAAAGTCAGACTTCTGCAATGGTGGGTGTGTAAAATAATGAGTTCTCTAGTCTGTGTACTTAGGTAGAGGTTCTAATCTCACTGCAGTCAATTGAGAGTTGTGTGTGTGTGTGTGTGTGTGTGTGTGTGTGTGTGTGTGTGTGTGTGTGTGTGTGTGTGTGTGTGTGTGTGTGTGTGTGTGTGCATGTCTATATAGTCGGAAGAGCATAAGTGTGCATCCTGCAATTACCACTCCAATCTCATGGATTGCCAATATTTTGACAGGTGCACATGCCCACATAGACTGCTAATGTCACCCACTATAAGTTGCCCTGCAGCATTGTAAAAGTCAGACTTGTGTCACGGCACTTGCGTAAAGTACTGCATTCTGTAGGTGGTGTAGCTAGATAAGTAGGGGTTCTGTTCTCACTGTAGTCAACTGGTGAGTGCGTGTGTGTATGTGTGTGTGTGTGTGTGTGTGTGTGTGTGTGTGTGTGTGTGTGTGTGTGCGTGTATGTGTGTGTGTGTGTGTGTGTGTGTGTGTGTGTGTGTGTGTGTGTGTGTGTGTGTGTGTGTGTGTGTGTGCGTCTGTATAGTCAAAAGAACAAACCGCTCTACAACTCCAAAACGACAACAATCCAGGAAAAAGAAAGTGAGCCAGATGAACGATTCACCAGAATGCTAAAATAATTAGAAATCCACTTCACAACACGTAAATACGATCAACCACTGAAAAATTTATTTTAAGCAACAGAACGATCCGGCTTTCATCGCTGATGAAAAGCAGGATTGTTCTGTTGCTTAAAATAAATTTTTCAGTGGTTGATCGTATTTACGTGTTGTGAAGTGGATTTCTAATTATTTTAGCATTCTGGTGGATCATTCATCTGGCTCACGTTCTTTTTCCTGTATAGTCAGAAGAGCATAATTGTGTATCCTGCATGTCACCACTATAATCGCATGGAATACCAATATTTCCACAGTTGGACATGCCTACACATCTGTTTCATGCAGGCCTCCCAGCATCCATTGCTGATGTCACCCACTATAAGTTGTCCTGCAGACTTTTAAAAGTCAGACTTCTGCCATGGTGCTAGTGTAAAATACTGAGTTCTGTAGTCTGTGTACGTAGGCAGAAGTTCTAATCTCAGTGCAGTTAACTGGCAGGTGTGTGTGTGTGTGTGTGTGTGTGTGTGTGTGTGTGTGCGTGTGTGCGTGTGTGTGTCTGTGTGTCTGTGTGTGTGTGCGTGTGTGTGTCTGTGTGTGTGTGTGTGTGTGTGTGTGTGTGTGTGCGTCTGTATAGTCAAAAGAACAAACCGCTCTACAACTCCAAAACGACAACAATCCAGGAAAAAGAAAGTGAGCCAGATGAACGATCCACCAGAATGCTAAAATAATTAGAAATCCACTTCACAACACGTAAATACGATCAACCACTGAAAAATTTATTTTAAGCAACAGAACGATCCGGCTTTCATCGCTGATGAAAAGCAGGATTGTTCTGTTGCTTAAAATAAATTTTTCAGTGGTTGATCGTATTTACGTGTTGTGAAGTGGATTTCTAATTATTTTAGCATTCTGGTGGATCATTCATCTGGCTCACGTTCTTTTTTATGTATAGTCAGAAGAGCATAATTGTGTATCCTGCATGTCACCACTATAATCGCATGGAATACCAATATTTCCACAGTTGGACATGCCTACACATCTGTTTCATGCAGGCCTCCCAGCATCCACTGCTGATGTTGCCCACTATAAGTTGTCCTGCAGACTTTTAAAAGTCAGACTTCTGCCATGGTGCTAGTGTAAAATACTGAGTTCTGTAGTCTGTGTACATAGGCAGAAGTTCTAATCTCAGTGCAGTTAACTGGCAGGTGTGTGTGTGTGTGTGTGTGTGTGTGTGTGTGTGTGTGTGTGTGTGTGTGTGTGTGTGTCTATCTAGTCAGAACAGCATAAGTGTACATCCTGCAGCTATCACTCCAATCCCATGAATTGTCAATATTTTGACAGTTGCACATGCCTACACTTCCATTTCTTGCAGGTCTTTCAACATCTTCTCTCCAACATCCACTGCTGATGTCATCCACTATAAGTTGTCCTGCAACCTTGTGAAAGTCTGACTTGTGCCATGGTGCTTGCATACATTACTGAGTTCTCTAGTTTATGTTCTTATTTAGATGGGAGTTCTAATCTCACTGCAGTCAACTGGGAGTTGTATGTGTGTCTATCTACTCAGAAAAGCATAACAATGTATTCTGCAATTGCCACTTCAATCCCATGGATTCCCAATATTTTGACAGTTGCACATGCCTACACATCTATTTCATGCAGGCCTCCCAACATCTTCTCTCCAGCATATACTGCTGATGTCATCCAATATAAGTTGCATTGCAGACTTGTCAAAGTCAGACTTGCCCTGTAGGGCTAGCATTAAATATGCAGTTCCCTAGTCAGTGTACTTAGATAGGTAGGGGTTCTGTTCTCACTGCCGTTAACAGGAGTGTGTGTGCATTTGTGCACTTCCTTGACATTAGAGAGAGCATTTTACACCAACAAATGGGACACTGTTATTATCATCTTCTCCTCACCAGACACTGTTGATGTCATCACCTATAAACTGTTGTCTGACACTCTCCAAGCCCAACTTGTGCTGGCTGTGGCACTTGTGTTAAATGCAGAGTACTCTAGTCAGTGTACTTAAATATGTAAGGGTTATGTTCTCACTGTAGTCAACTGCTCTGTGTGTGAGTCTGCATTTTTGAACTTGCTTAACATTAGAAAGAAAGTTATACACCAGCCTGTGGGACATTGCTATTACTATCTTCCTCTCACCAGACTCTGCTGATTTCATCAGCTATAACTGAATTGCAGATGTGCAGTATTTCCGTCAGGGCATGGTCAGAGACTGGCCTGTATGCCAGGCACAAGTCACCTCATCCTATATGATACAGATTACTGTGACAGAGATTTCAGTATATCTACATACATCATGGCATGGTTTGTAGGCCCTATATTTTCTTGGTGAGAAACCCCTGTGGTCTCTTCAGCTGCTGCAGGTGTCTGGTGAGGTACATGCAAAAGGGAGGATTGTACTCTATTAGTGTTCTGATGAGGGTCGAGTACAGTGCTGTTATAACATCCTGAGATCTGGATACAATGGCCTGACTTATGAGTTGCACAACATAGCCTTTCCATACCACTGTGGAAACTTGGTGGTCAAAGTTTAGACTGCTATCTAACTATGTTCCCAGGTCTTGTGTCACTGTGTTTGAGCATGGGGGGGGATGTTGTCAATGTTGTAATTAGTGGAGAATTACACTTTGAAGAAAGTAAAATAATGACCCATTTTTGCATTTATTTGTAGACTATGTGACTTTGGCACTAATCATTTGTCAGTGTTAGTCCCTCTTGTAAAATGTTAACATCATTGGTGGACTTAATGATTGCACCCAATATGCAATAATCAGCAAACTCGGTAAACCAAAGGCCATATACTTTAGCCTGGACTGGTGAGAAATAGATTCTAAACCTAACCCAGGCCCCCCTACAATGTCAAACCCAAACCCCTCTAACTTAACCTATAAACCGTTTGACTCCCTGCTAATACTGCATCTAAACCTTAGAAGCATTAACAATAAAATTCACATCCTACATGCAATGATAGCTACTCATTCACCTGACATTATGTGTTTAACTGAAACCTGGCTAAAACCCTCCACTAAGGATCAAGAGATCCTTCCACCCGGTTATAATATCTTCAGGGCAGATCGTGTAAAGAAAAAAGGAGGAGGAATAGCTGTTATGTTCAAAAATACCTTAAATATCCATAGGAATACAGCACAACCTCCTATAATCTGCAACCTAGAACTAATTGCCCTAAAAATTTGCCTTAACACTCAAAAATGCCTCAACCTCTTAGTCACCTATATCCCACCGGGGAAGAATATAGAAAACTTAGAGCAAATCTTGTGCTGGTCAGCCACCAACTACCCACAAGAAACCATAGTACTTGGGGACGTTAATATTGACTGGTCTCTCTGCTCCACCCATACAACCCCACAACCCATTAACTTATATGGTTTTTCCCAACATATCCTAACCCCTACCAGAACAGGCAATTCTCTCCAAAAAGAAAGCACTATTGACTGGATCCTTACCAATAGGGACTCAAGCAACTACACTACTGGCACCCTTCCCAATGACCTCAGTGACCACCTCATAACTTATATTATTAAACACAAATGCCCTACTTCCAACACTCCTGTATATAGACTAATTAGAAACAAAAAGAAATTTATCCCACAACAATTTCTAGATGAACTAAAATGCTGTAACTGGACCTTATTAAGAACTCTGCCCCTCCAGGAGAGTGTGACCTACTTTAACAACACATTCCTAAAGATACTTGACTCACATGCCCCTCCTAGACAAATTAGATCCAAAATACGCATAGCTCCTTGGCTGACTAGAGAAACAAAAATTAAAATTAAACTCCGTAACCAAGCCTGGGTCAAATGGAGAGCAACAAAAACCCCCCAAGATCGAACCAAATTTCAACAGCTAAGAAACACGACCAAATCAGCCGTTACCTTAGACAAAAAACAATACTTCTGCCACCTCCAGCAGAAACACAAGAATAACCCAAAGAAATTCTGGGCTAGTTTCAACAACCTCCAGCACCCAGGAAAACTACTACCCCAACCCCGAAAAGCTCATTGAGCAAGGGCCGGAAGAAATAGCCAATTCCTTTAACTCTTACTTCACCGAGACAATCCAAAACCTTGCCAGTCAACTAACCTCCTCTCCCCCATCTGCCACACAACCCCAAGTTGAGACCCCTACCCAGTTCACTTTTAAACCTGTCTCCACATCATACATATATTCTCTCTTAAAAAAACTTAAACCAACCACTCTAGCAGCTGATCACCTCCCAGCAGAATTCTTACAAATTGCGTCTAAAGTTATTGCATACCCTATATCCATCCTTATCAATAGAACCATTACCGAAGCTAGTATTCCCACTGTATGGAAGATATCCTACATCATCCCACTTCACAAAGGAGGTACCTCCACGGAAATCTCAAACTATAGACCAATAGCTATACTGTCCCCAATAGCAAAAATTATGGAAAGATGTATCCACAAACAACTTCTTCACTACCTAACGTGCAATCATCTCCTATCCAACACCCAACATGGCTTTCGCCCCCACCATAGTACAACTACTGCCCTCCTTTCCTTTGTCGACTCCATTAATAACAATCGCAATAGTAAACTTATATCCTCCGCCCTCTTTCTTGATCTGTCAAAAGCTTTTGATATGGTCAACCACCAGCTCCTACTGTCCACCCTTGAAACCTTGCATCTGGACACCCCAGCTCTAACATGGTTCAAAATGTACCTAACTGATAGGAAACAGGCTGTCCTATGGCAAAATAGACTATCAGACCTCCTTCCCAACACCATAGGTGACCCTCAGGGCTCAATACTAGGACCACTTCTGTTTTCCATCTTCATTAATGACCTTCACTCAGTTATCCCTCAATCCACCTGCATACAATACGCTGACGACTCCACCTTAATCTGCTCTGATGCCTCCCTCTTCAACCTCCAAACCACCACTCAACTCTGTTTTTCTCTAGTTGAAAAATGGTTTACCGACCTCAAACTCCTACTCAACCCAACCAAAACCAAATTACTATTATTTTTTCCCAACGTCTTCTCTACCCCAGTAAAAGAACTCCCAAACACAGATAGTAATGCCTTCTGTATCAAATCCAACAATGGGACTATCATAACCCCTGTCACCAGTACCAAATTACTAGGAGTAACTATTGACCATAAGCTCAAATTTGACATACACATCACCCAAACAGTTAAATCTGTTAACAAAAAACTTGGATCCATGTACAGAATAAAAAATTTTCTTACTCCTACTGCTAAACTTACCATTGCCCGCACACATCTCCTCTCTACACTCCTCTATGCCTCCCCAGTCCTTTCTTTCCTCCATAAACATGAACTAAACATGCTCTCCCTGGCCTACCACCACATTACTAGATTTATAACAGGTTCGCCATATCGCACCCACCATTGTCATAACCTGAGGCAACTTGGGTGGTTGGAACTGCCCAATCTTCTCAAACTAAACCAACTCTCTGAAGCATGGAAAATAATTAACCAACCAGACAGAACCCCCGCTCTGTGTAGCATACTGATCCCATACACTAACCTAAATAGTCTCCGCTCTTCCAACAGCACCCAGATCCTAACCATTAAAGCCAATAATTCTGGTGGCGATGCCCTCTTTGCCAACTCCATTGGCAAGCCATGGAACGCCCTCCCAATCTACCTCAGAAATACAACCTCTCACAAACAGTTCAAAAAGAACCTGAAAGAATATCTCAAGACACTATGGCTATGCCCATGTCCCGAACCTGATTAATCTAATATATCATACCTTCACACCTTCACACCAAATCCATCCAGTCCCTATCTCCTAATTCTTGTTCCCTTATCACTTATCTTGAAATACATTTTTACCACAAATATAAGATGGTGACTCTTGAACTTGATATACTCTATTAGTATATAACATTTCCCTGTCATGTTTTACCAGACGATTGATCTTTGTCTCATTATACTTCTATGTAAATTGACTTTTTTTACTAACCTTGTAAATGTACAACGTCTACTTTTTTTATACTTTTTGTAACTTGTATTTTTATAACCTGTATTTCTTTATATAACTTGTTTTGATATTTTGTGTTTGAAGATTATGATTGGAGCTTTTCTCCTCGGGCCTATACTGAAAAAGGATATGCATCCAGTTGGACCAGCCCGGTTAACAAATGTAAAATAAAATAATAATAAATAAAATAATAATAAATAAAGGGCCCAGAACAGATCCTTGAAGTACACCACTGGTGACAGCTCTACTGGTAGAGGTTGATTCGCCAACTTTCACAGTATGTGTTCTGTTGGTGAGCCAATTGGCTAACCATCTAGTGAAATAAGTGTTATTCCCCAGCTGGGAGAGTTTCTCAATGATACCTGAGGGGGGATTGTGTCAAAACCCTAGGCCAGATCAAGACAGACAGCATGCACCATCTTACCTTCATCCAGGCCTATCACACAAAATAAATGGGCTGTGACAACATCACAGATCACCTATCGTGTGACTCAGAACATACACCTACCTGACACTCCACATTTCAGCACACCCTCCAGGTGGCGTATGTTCCCATATGAGTTGGAGGAGTACAGCACCTGATGCATTCATGTGTAGACACATCTGAACAATCTATCTGCTCAGAATGGCTTCCACAGGTTCCATCTGTTTGAGTTCAACTGCCTGATGTTGAACTCACTAATTACTGTTTTCCAGAAGAAATCAGAGATGGAGCCATTTCTGTATATGCGTTGGCAGTAAGTCACTGTTTTAAAGATTTCCTTTTTGTGTTCATATAACTGTTGAGTTACAGCTAGGCAGGTAACAGTTATTAGACATGCAGTTCAGTGGACCATTGAGAAGGCTAACCTAAAGCACTATCTTATTAAGGGATTTGGTCAGTGTCACACAGTAGGCAATTGAGTCTTGAGGGAATCAAACCATGTATTACAGAATTACAGCTCACAGCCTTAACCCTCTAAGCAAACTGCCAGACAGGTGGTATATAGTTTTGGTATCCACAGTTTTGAGGTTGGGGTACAGGGAGGCTTGCCCCATACAGAAAGCACTTTTTTTTTACTGAGTTGAGTTTTTGACCATTTGAAATTGGCAAGCAAGTTCATTGTTGGGTTAGAACTTTCCCTAGTTATAATAAATGTGTTCTGAACTAGTTATTTTGTATTTCCTTGTGCAACTACCTATCATTCTGTATATATAACTGGGTTATCACCCAGTCGGATTATCTAGGTAAACAAAAGTAAGTAAGTAAATAAATAAATAAATAATCCTTAAATTGTATTGCTCAACTACCTTTTAGTAAAACATTTGGTTTATTTAATTTTAAAAGCTTGTGTCTGGTTGTCTATTTATGTATTGCCTGCCTGATATAATGTTTTTTTTACCTCTGTGTATTAACTAGATACTAACTCTGAGTCTGACTGAACTAGACCACTCAGATGTAAAATAACTTTGGTCTAGTTTATATTTCAGTTGCTTCAATTTTTATGATTAGAACAATAAGCAGAGTTTTTCACATTTGGTCTGGAATGGTGCCAGTAAACTACTCTGGACCAGGAGAAAGGTGACTGTACTACTGTAGGGTATGACTAACCTTCTCTGAAAAATAGTTTGTGTGTCAGAATGTAACTGTTTATTCAAATTATTCAAATTAGAGTAGTTACTGTGGATAAGCTAGCATCATAAGGCACAAAATTCAGACAGAAGTGAGAAGGGGGCCTGAAAAGCCAGGGTGATTGTTTTGGATGGTTTATATATAATATATGGGTTCCATACACTAGATTGAATTTTCACTAATTCGAAATAGTGCATGGAATGCTCACTGCAGCGAAAGTGCACTTAATCGAAAGTGCACTTACGCGAAGTTCAGTACAACAAACAGGTGTTGTACTGAACTTCTGTGCAGTACTCATGGACCTTAGGGTTAGGGCACGGGTCATAGTAAGCGGGCTATCCCCTTACCATGACCCGTGCCCTAACCCTAAGTTCCATGACTATCACACCATAGTGGAGGACATAGCTTGTTTTTTATGTCCTCCACTGTGCTGCGGTGTTTTCGGTGAAGTGCATTTACTCAAAAGTTCACTTTCGTTAAAGTGAACTTTCGCAGAAGTGAGGCTTCCTATTACAAGTTCGAAATAGTGAACTTTCGTTCTTATAATAGGAATCTATATATATAATATATATATGTATGTATATATATATATATATATATATATATATATATATATGTATATATATATATATATATATATATATATATATATATATATATATATATATATATGTATATATATATATATATATATATATATATATATATATATATATATGGATGGATTCACTTCAGAATCTCGAAATTCCAAAACATCGAATTTCATATGATCGAGACCATATGATAGATGTTTTGGAATATCAAAATTCTGAATCAAATCCAAAAAAAAAAAAAAAAAAAAACAATTTAAATGCTTCTGGAGGGCAAGCCCCCCTGCAGCCTCCATCCTCCAGTTAAATATTCCAACTCTGAGATCGGACTACAGCAAGGAAAAGGGAAATCTCCCATTCTGGGCTGCATGCAGATCTCTGTTCACAATGTCAGGATTCTGAAAGTTCGATCATATGGTCTCGGCCATATGAAATTCAATCTTTCATGATTTTGGCATTGTGAAGTGCTTATATATATATATATATATATATATATATATATATATATATATATATATCTACAAGGGCACCTGCAGGCAGGTGCAAGGGGGTGCACTTGCACACAATGTCGGGATTCTGAAAGTTCGATCATATGGTCTCAGCCATATGAAATTCGATCTTTCAGGATTTTGGCATTGTGAAGTGCTAATATATATATATATATATATATATATATATATATATATATATATATATATATATATGGGTCTATCTGACTACGTCGACAAGTCAGAACGCCGACAGCGAGAACACCGACGCCAGAAGATCGAAAACGGAGAAGACCGACGGATCAAAACCCCGACGCTGAGAACATCGACATGGGAAAAGGCTGTGGATGGATGCGGTAGTGACGGACGTTAGGGTGCGAGTAAGGTAAGTGTGCGACTGTGACAGTTTGTGGGTCAGGGGCGGGTTAAGTGAGTTAGGCTTAGGTCGCGGCCTAGGTAAGTGTGCGACTGTGATAGTTTGTGGGTTAGGGCGGGTTAAGTGAGTTAGGGTTAGGGCGGGCTAGGTAAGTGTGCGACTGTGATAGTTTGTGGGTTAGGGGTTAAGTGAGTTAGGGTTAGAGGCGGGCTAGGTAAGTGTGCGACTGTGATAGTTTGTGGGTTAGGGCGGTTAAGTGAGTTAGGGTTAGGGCGGGTTAGGTGAGTGTGCGATAGTGGCGGACCTTAGGGTTAGGGTTTGGGTTAAGGTTGTAGGTAGTTGTGTATGTGAGGTTTAGTGTTGGTTTGTAAGGATTTTGGTGTGCTTGTGTTGTGTGTGTGCTTTTTGGACCGGGGATTTGTTTTGTTTGTTGCTTGTCGGGATTATGGTGTGTCGGGCATGTGAGGTTTCGTGTTTGTGAAATGTCGGTTATGTGGTGTCGGTGATTTCGTTTTCGGCGTTTTGACTTGTCGACGTTGTAAGATAGATCCATATATATATATCTACAAGGGCATCTCGTCCAGTCGCACAGACACAACAGGTGTTTGCGACCTGTTTTCATCTTCTGTGTCAGTGCGACCAATGGTTTACGTCTTTGTCTTTTACGCCTACTGGGAATTTGAACACCGGAGAATGTTCAGACTGCACACAAGTTGAGAGTTTTGACTTAGCTTTAAGGAAAGATGTAAGGCAATATGAACGCTTATTATTTTAAATTTGTCTACTTGGAAGGAGATATTTTCAAAATAAGGCATGCTCAAACACTAAACTTTTATGCGTGCCTTCTTATGTGTGGTTGTTAATTCAGGGTCTGGTAATGTACAGCAGTGTTAAACCATTCACTTGAGCATAACTGTAATGTTTAATCAACTAGCATGTATTATACAAACTATGAGTTCTGACAGAATGTTGAATAATCCTGTAAATTAATTTTGGATTGTTTCAGTACACAACAGTCTGAGAGATGTATGTTTATATTTTGCATTTGATTATTTCAATCTTATCTTATTTATAACTAATGTAAACAGGGTCCTTTTCTCTGAACTATTTCAGCTCTTTGTTGCATCTTTGCTATGTGGTTTATAATATCTGGTCTTTAATTATACATTATTCTTGCATACAACACTCTAGTCATAGGTGACTCTATAGTCAGGCACACTAATGTTCCGCTCACCAGGCTAAACAAGGAGAAAGTTACTGTCAGCTGCCTGTTGGTTGCCAGGATCCACCACATAACGCATGCACTCAGGTCACTCCACAACAAGTACAAATATGACTCTGTCATTGTCCATGTTGGTGTGAATGACCTGAGATGTACCTCCTTGGACTTCATGAAAAGGGACATGGAGGATCTGTCCGATCTTGTAGCCCAGGCAGGTTTGCCCCTAGCCCTGAGTAGCATCCTGCCATCACGCAGAATGATACCACAGTGCAAGGACAAAATGATTGACTTCAACAATTGGCTAAGCTTCTGGTATCATTCTAAGGGGATCCAGTATCTGTCTGCCTGGGATGACATGATCGACAAACCACGATGCTTTGCCAGAGATGGCCTGCACCTGTCGCCCCTGGGATTCCGGATACTGGCTAAGGCTCTAGCCACCCCTATAGTCCCTTTTTTAGGCAAGGGTCAAATGACAAATACACCACCCTAACAGGTACAGGCAAGAAGAATCTGAGGGTATTGCTACTCAATGCTAGAAGTCTAAACCTCAAAATGCACTCACTCGAGGCACTCCTTAAAATGGAGAACATCGACATCTGTGCAGTGACAGAGACCTGGTTGAAGGCTCCAGAGAGCACCCCTGCATTACCAGGCTATAATTCATACCACACCTTTCGGCCACCTAACCTGGACCGAAACACTAAAGGCAGAGGTGTGTCCATATTCATTAAGGATATCCACACCTCCAGGCTAGTTGCTCAGCATAATGCATCCGAGATTATCCAAGTGCAACTAACTCTGGGCAAGACCACAATTCAAATTGTAGCTTGCTACAGATGCCCCACCATGCCCCAGGATTCCCACTCCTCATTTCTTAATACACTGGAAAATATTAGGGTACAACCTAACACCCTAATAATGGTCGATTTCAACTACCCTACCATTAACTGGGAAAACTACTCATGTACCAACTCTTGTGCTCAACGTTTTCTGGAATTCATAAATTCCAATGCCATGGATCAACTTATCCACACCCTCACCAGGGGCAGCAATATCCTAGACCTGGTTATTACCAACATGGGCAACCGGTGCTCCACACCAGAGGTCAATTCCTCATTGGTCAGATCCGACCACAAGCTAATCACCCTAGACATCCACATCCCTCCCCTACCCCCCATTAGGGAAACCACAGTAAACAATTTCTCCAAAGCTGACTTCACCCTTCTTAAGACAGAAGTGGCAAACTTCACAACACCCATGCTGATGGACAATAGAGGTATGACTGCTGAATCCTACACAAACGCACTTTATAAGCACTTACACGAGTGCATGGATCGTGCAATCCCTAACAGAACCAAGATGCTATCCTCCAAAAAAAGGAAGCCAATCTGGTGGTCCCCTGCCATAAACAAACCCTACAACAGAAGAATGAAAGTGTTGCAAAAAAGAGTAAAATCCCATGATTGGAGAAACTCCCTGGTCAGCCTCAGTAAGAAGCTGAGATCCCTCATAAAATCCTCCAAAGCTAGTTATGAAAACAAAATCGCCACTGACTCTAAAGACAACCACAAAGCATTCTATAGCTATGTCAAGAATCTCAATGGCAACACTCAGATCTGCTCTGAGTTACAGCACAATGGCACTAAATATACAGAACCAACTGATATTGCCAACATCCTGGCAGATAGGTTCAGTGCTAACTTTACCCCCCTGT
This sequence comes from Protopterus annectens, assembly GCF_019279795.1. Lineage (NCBI taxonomy): Eukaryota > Metazoa > Chordata > Ceratodontiformes > Protopteridae > Protopterus > Protopterus annectens. The sequence continues at coordinate 1,459,370,821 of NC_056746.1, read as the reverse complement.
CATCCCCTAAAGGGCCCATCTCTATACCAGAAGAATGCAAAGTTCCTGTAATCACGACTCCACAGGTAAAAAACACACTATCCAAAGCCAAGAACAGAGCATCCATGGGACCTGAAGACATCCCAGGCTGTGTTCTACATGAACTACAGAATGAACTGGCACCCCACCTAAGTACCATGTTCAATCATAGCCTCACCTCAGGCTATGTGCCCACTGAATGGTGCACAGTGACAGTTATCCCACTCCACAAAGGGGGAGCCACCACAGACCCTGGAAACTACCACCCCATTAGCCTAACGAGCCTGGTCTGCAAGGCTATGGAACATATCATCATGGAACTTATAAACTATGGCATTGGTAATCTCCAAACTCAGGACCCCACCCAGTTCAGGTTTGTAAAAGGCAGATCATGTCTCCTAAACCTGATAGACTTTTTTGAAGCAGTCACCAAAGCCATAGATGAGGGTAAGGTGGTTCACACAGCCTATCTAGATCTTGCCAATGCTTTTGACACCACCCCCCACTCTGGAATTATAGATAAACTCATTAAACTAGGTATAAATCCCTATGTCACAAGATGGGTTGCCAACTGGCTCACTGACAGAACCCACACTGTGAAAGTAGCAGACTCCAAATCCAACTTCAGACCAGTGACAAGTGGAGTACAACAGGGTTCAGTCCTGGGTCCTCTCCTGTTTGATATCTACTTCTGTGAAGTACAGGCCAACACAGAAGGTCTTTGGCTAATGAAGTTCGCAGATGACTGCAAACTATGAGCCATAATCAAAACTCCAAAAGATGTGGACATCCTACAAAAGGGCCTCGCTGAGACAGATGCCTGGTGTCAAAGCCATGGCCTCAAGCTCAATGCCAAAAAGTGCATTGTCATCCCTTTTGGTAAAAACTCAGTACCCATGAACTACCACATAGGCGGTAGTCTACTTAACACTGAAAGTGTGATAAGAGACCTTGGGATACAGGTGGACAGTAGTCTCTCCTTTGATAATCACATCACCAAAGTAGTCAGGAAATCCTTCTACATGGCACACCTCATCACAAAAGGTTTCTCATCCAGGAAAAAAGAGGTCATTGTTCCCCTCTACTCGTCACTCATTAAACCCATTATAGAGTACAATGCCCGTTTTGGTATGTACCTCACAAGACATCTACAACAACTGGAAAGGCCACAGAAATACCTCACAAAGAGGATGACCGGCCTCAAACAGATGCTCTATGCAGACTGTCTCAAAAAACTGCAGCTTTACTCCATTGCATATCGCCTACTCAGAGGCAATCTCTGCCTAACACACAAAGCTATGTCAAACCCAGAGCTTTTAGACATGCTCCACTTAAAAAAATCCCAGTCCCTACGAGCTACATGGTCTAGGGACCTAAACCTTGTCACCACAATAAACAGAACATGCTGGAGGGATAGATTCCTGTCCCAGAGACTTCCCATACTCTGGAACAAACTACCTATCTATATCAAACAAAGCTCCTCATTAGTGCTCTTCAAGAAAAATCTTGATGATTGGATGAGAGATAGTAAATTCATCCCGGGGATCACTTCTGTGGCTCTGCTCGACAGTGGCACAGGAAAATAATTTTCTTGGGTGGCGAAAGCCAGGGTACCTTTGGCTAGGCTTATATAGGCCCTAGGGCCAATAGCCTAGTACCTACCTATGAACCTATGAACCTATGAACAAATGTAAACAGATTAGCAAAATCACAATGTTTGAATTAGTTAGTATATAATATTGAGTCATTCCTGAACTTTATATCTGTAGCTAGTATTTAACAAATGTTATTGTAAATTTAACTGCTGACTAAAAATGTCTGAAAAAATGTATATGGGATGTTGGTAACATTCTCCTTATAAGGTGAACAGAATGTTGCCTTTATTAGGAGAACTTAATACATGCGGCTTTTTGTTATTTTGCACATGGCATAGTAACAGAATGGTTTATAAACTATTGTTTTAACCAGAAAAAAAAACTGCAATTTTATGACTGAGAGAAGAGCAGACAGAAATAAAGATTTGTACTCCAAGTTAATCACAGTACAGAGACAAGCATGTGTAAGGGAACATCCAGTCTTGTAATATTAAAAAAAAAATGTTCTAGTGCTAGATTGAAAATGGTTGCATACTGGAGTTGTAGAACATGACACTGCTACACCAATGACCAAGTGGAATACGTTAGGATGGGATAAAGGGCATGATTGTAGGACATCTTGTTGTAGGAGAGAAAAGTAGCTAATGGACTCGGAGTACATGGAGTCAGACGCTCTGCAGAATGAGAACAAGTCTGCTGTGAATTGAGTAATTGTGGTAGAGGTCCAGCTGCTCCCCGATATGTGAGGAGGCAGTATTATTGACTGGGCAGGATATGCTCCAATCATCCCTCTGACTGGTGAGGAAGCAGAGTGTTTGCTGTTATTATAATTTAAGCAGAGGATGTGTGTGCATCAGGATTTACCCACTATTGGTGTGGTTTGATCACAAGGGCAAAGCTCAAGTAATTAAACAAAGCCAACCATGGGTAAATCTTGATATGCCCACACCTAGCAGTGGATTATTGCTATTATACAATGATATTGTTTAAGAAACAAATTGCTTAACTTTTTATATAATGTCTTTGCCTAAGGGCACTGATGTGTGCCTTTGCATTTATCCTTCTTTATTGACATACTTAGCATGCATGGGATTTATGTCCCCACACGCACACAGTACATCAGTATAGTGCAAGAGAAGCAATGGAGAAAAGAGGATCTACTTTGCTTTTTTTTTCTGTTCACATTTTACAAGGGAAGCAAATATAAGGAAAATCAGGCACAGTCCTCTTTCATTATTTTAGAGACTGCGCCTGATTTTTCTTTTATTTAGCACTGGGAATGCACCTAATTTTTCTTTTATTTTGTACTGTTCCTCTACATATTCCAATAGATAATCTGGCCACTTAATGGTACTTCAGTGGCCTAATTTTATTCTGTCGGTATATGCTCGATTTACAATGGGCACCCTGATTGGGCTGTCCAATCAGCAAGCTCACTTTTGAATACAAATGAGTCATCATTGATTAGTAGAGTTAAAGTGATGTTAGTAAATGCAGATAATAAACAACCTGCAGATGTGTTAAATTGGGCACAGTGCACCTTTGAGGTCTGGATGTTTATTTTTAAAGCTGCTTAAATCTAGCCTGCATTTCATTTTGGAAATAACTATGAAGCAAAATGTTATATGGCAGTCTCTAAGATGTTTGAGTAATGTCCTAAAGAAGTGAAGTCATTTTATGGAAGAATAGAGCTGTACTTCCTTTTCTCAGATGGAAGTAGCTTATAAGCATTAAAAAAAAAATTCTTTGATGCAGTCATTTGTCACAGAGTGATGTTATGCTTGAATTTGTAAGATACAAGATGAGAGTCAACAAAGGCTCTGTGTCTGCTGTAAATGCACTAATGCATCCTTGCCATTGCACAATCTGCAGAAATTATTTGCTTTATAAGGAGTTTATGAATAGACTGACTGTCATGTAGGTTAATTCAGTGATCCACAAGAGTCAAAATATTAAGTGTCACACTCAATGTGGGAAGCTTGTCCGTTATGCCAGAAGCTCCGCACACCCACATCATACTTATATTTATTACAAAATTGTAGCACTTTAGCTTAAGTTCTGGTAGTGGTGGACCTCGTGGTTAATAACAAAGTCTCAGATACCCTAGTTACACCCACAGGAAGGATAACAGAAGACATCCATTTGGTGGTGATGATACATATCAGAGATATTTGAATAAGTAGACCACAACAGTACCACTTCCAGCTTGCTATTATTTAAAACAGTAGATATGAGCCATTATGCAAGCAGTATCCAAAGTTGGAACCATCTGGCTTCTGAAGAACATGGACTCACCTGGACATGGCTTAATCTAGTGCATGTGATCTATGTTGTTGATCCAGACTGTGTAGGTTACAAGTTCTTACATTATAAAACATCTGCTGCTTTTGAACAACTCATGATTTTAACTTGGGATATGTTCAATGCAAACGATATTTGGAACTGTTTTTGTTATCACTACACCATGGATGCATTATAACTATTATATAAATGTATTAAATATATCATAAATATGTTATGCAATATGATTTTATATATATATATATATATATATATATATATATATATATATATATATATATATATATATATATATATACACATAAATATAGAGAAGTGAATCGTGACATCCATGTTGAAAAGATGCAATAAAGGGTTATAATCAAAGACCCAATCATAACTCTTTGTAGTACATGGAGCTTTAGCTGCTCTATGTACTACCATTTACTGGGAAGGAAAACAGTTCCAAGTGATGTACTTGTTTTTAAAACCAATAAAGCATGTAAGATGTGATGTCAAATTTACCTTACTTGATTAAGAATTCTGGGGTGACATACGATGAAAATTGGGGACAGATTTTAAATATTCCTCTAATTTTACTTATAAAGTTAATAGAACACGTGTTTTGTATCAATATGCCATTTTCTGGACAAAAATATATGTGAAACTCTAATTTTGGCACTGACTATGATCTTCTATGATTCACCAGGAAATAAAAAGAATTATGAGGGACAGAGCAAAAACTTAGGAATAGTTGAGAAATAGATGCAGGTTCTACCTCACATAAAGTTTTAAGTGCATACTTCTCCGAAAAAGGCAAGCCCTCCAGAATAAGAAAATAATGCAAATGTTTCTTTCACTTCTTAAGTGTCCTTGGATGACAATTGCATATAAGACTAGTGAGAATTCTGGGTCTTTAGTTTCCAGGGACTGTAGATGGCCAACCTTTGTGCAAACTAATGACTATTGCTGATCTCTATTAGTGAGGCATGAAGCCATTTTGGAGGCTATGGTTAAATAGCAATTCCAGAAGGTCTGATAAGTCAGGGTTCATGCTGTTTAGAAGGCCTTCTATGATGCTCTGTATGTTTTATTTTATCTATGTTATTTTACATTTGTTTACCAGGGTATCGCACTGATCACAACTGACTATTTTCAGGTTCTGGTCTGGTGAAATAATTCACAAAGAATAGAGAATGCAGTAAGCCATACATATCAAGAACAGAACAGAAATACAAAGTATAACAAAACAGTACAGTAGCATTTAAGAGATGTAGCAACAATTAATAGACAAACTCACATTTTGCATTATTATATTTCTGGTTTACATTATGGCAGAAATGCTGTGGGGAATAAGTGTCAGGGTAAGGAAGGATGGGAAGGTGGCATCAAGCAGTGTTAATAGCTGAAAAGGAATAAAGTAAGAGGTTGTGAGGCCTTAGATGACATGGCCTGCTGTGTGACAAGTGCAGTTTAATTTGGAATTAAGGAATTTTTTAAATTCTGGGTGGGGAAGGAGGATTATGGTTCCTTTAGGTGGGGAAAGGGGGTCGGGAATTCCCATAGTTTAGGAGGAAGGATAGAGAAAGATTGATTGGTACAGTGTAGCCTGGTTTGTGGGGTTGGAGTGGGATGGCTATTTGGGAGAAGTGTCTAAGGTTGTAGTGTTTGTGTTTAGTATAATGTCTGACAGCTAGTGGTGGGATTTGTAATGACACAAGTTTGAGTGGCCTTTTATGGTTGAAATGTTCTGAATTGGGCAGTTTGTCATTATTGGTTTGTATGTTTTGTTTCATTGCTTACTGGAAAAATGTTCAAAACTATAAATTTAAAACACAATCAAACAAGTGGTGCTGTATAATACAAGGGATATAATTCAATTATATATTACAATTAATACAAACAGGTGAATCAAAGAACTTTTGCATGGACCTAACAAGGTGTGGAAGGAGCCTATTGCTTGAAAACAGCTCAAAGCTAAACAACCTGCCACTGGCCAGATGCATTTTCTTTGAATGTGGGTTTCAGTGCTGTTTCAGTGAATGTGAGTTTCAAAGGTAGAGAAGCTTTAATGCTAAGCCTGTTTTCATTGTAAGATTATTGTTTTGTTTAGGTTTAGTAAATGTTTATCAGTGTTTGGGCTATAACATTTGAAATAAAAGTAGTAAATTAAATCCAAATGTCTGTAATCATTGTAGAAGTAAAGCATAAAATATGCACACTGAGAGGTTTGAACAGTGTCTATGGGAAATGGGGAGAAATAGCCAAGTCATGGGACACTGGACTGGCTGCATGGGTGGGGATGGGTGTGGGCAGGGTTGTGGGCATGGGGAGATGCGTGGGCGGGGCTCTGGGTTTGCACCCCCCTGCAAAAAATCCTGCGGGCTCCCTTGTAATATAAATATATATATATATATATATATATATATATATATATGTGTGTGTGTGTGTGTGTGTGTGTGTGTGTGTGTGTGTATATAATGTGTATATATATATATATATATATATATATGTGTGTGTGTGTGCATGTGTGTGTGTGTGTGTGTGTGTGTGTGTGTGTGTGTGTGTGTGTGTGTGTGTGTGTGTGTGTGTGTGAGTGCGTGCATGTGTGTTTGTCCTTGTTGCCCTTAGTTGCGAGACGCATGAGTTCATACTCTTCTTGGTTCTCACATCATGGCACTGGGTATGATTTTGTAATCCAGTGTCATCTTATTACTGTAGCAGTGGTACAGATTTAAAATTTGTAGGCCCTGCCCCTCATAGATCCATCTTTTCTTTTACTACAAAGTACTGTGAGTACTTTCAGCTCGTTTAACGTTTTATATTTAAAAGTTTGACATCTGATAAATTATACTATTTCTAACCAGACATAGATAGCATTTACTTTTTTTTACACCTATACAGTATACATAGTAAAGTTTAAATATCTTTCTTATTCTACACAAACATATATTGTTTCAATCTGTGAATTCAGGACTTGTGCATGAAGCATTTAATGTCATATTTAATATGTTTATATCTTATACCTTAGTTATGTTAATAAGCTTTAATTTAACTTTTTTTCCTTTTTGAAAATGGCGCAGAAACTTATTAATTTGTGCTGTATAACAATCCACATTCATATGAATTGGTGTGAATTCCGGTCTCTAAATGCATTGTTTTAATCCCTTAAAGGAGGCTAGAAGCTATTTCATAATGCTAAATGGGGAAATATATCTACTGCATTAATGTTTAATTGCTACAGAAATCATTTTAAATGTTACTGTACAACACATTTGTATATTCCTATTTTTGATTACATCTGTTTGGGTTGGTTATTAGGTGATATGAGCCACCTGTCTTGCATTTATATATATATGCCTTTTTTAGTAACGTTATGGGAACAGGTAGAAAATCTGTCTTTCCATGAACAATATTCTTGCTATGCGGCATTTCATTATTATTATATCTAATTATACATATTCTACAGCTCCTTTTGTGCAGTCAAGTAAGCACTTAAAATAGTAATCATCTACTACTGACTGCCATCAAATGCAAGTTCATGGAGCAATGGATGGCACATTGCCAGATTTCCTGGGTAGTAATAATATAATAGGTCAACATTATTCCTAGCAAATTCTGAAACTCTGAATTCAATTGGCCAAAACTATTTTTAGCAAACCTCGAGCAAAGTGCCTACCTGCACCCTCATATATCACCAAACTTATGTATACCTGCTAGAAGGTCACATAACAGTAGAGATTAGAGAAAACTCCACTATCATTGAAAGTTATTTTGGCAAATCTGATTCAGAGTTTCAACATTTGCTTAGAGTATAATGACGCTAATGACAGTTTTCCTGCATCTACATGGCTTTCTATTATATTGCCTGCTGAAACAAAGATAAATATTACAGTGCAATGTCCGGTTATACTATTAAGGATAACACTATTGTCAGTGGTTAGACAAAACTGTAAAACTTAGGATAAGAGTAGATAATACCCATTTGGGCAGCATTAGCTCTGTAAAACAGAAGTATCACTTGACAATAAATCTTGCATATCTTACCAATCCAACCTAAAATCCTTTAATATGATCCAGATTTTATTTTTACCATAGGTTTTTATAAAAAAGAGGTATGACTCATGACTATGACTAGGGTACATTGCTCTCTAACTCCTGATATTTATTTCTGGACCTTTAATTCTTGAGCCTGCTCTGGGATATGTTGAAATATGGATTTTATTTACAAAATCTATTGTTTATTATCTCATGAAGCAATATTACTAGAAAGTACATCAGACAACTATAAATCTTGAACATCTTGTCTTTAAGAATGGAAGACAAAATTCATAAATACTCAAATCAGTAAAACTAATATTATCCAGAGAGGATGTACATTTCTCATATACCTTTCTCTGGTGGTCTTTTTTTCTCAAACACACCCAAGTGAATATATGCTTATCCACACAAAAAAAAAAGGCAAATAGGCTTTCCACATTTAACATGCAGTCCTCAGTTCTGCATATATCCTCAAACACTGTGGTCTTCTTCCTCTAATCACAACAAACAGAGCATTTCTCTCACCTCTCTAGCCACTACTATGATGGATTGTAGTCCAGCTTTACTGGTGGCTGGAACAGCTTTCTTCTTATGTCAATGGCCTGCTATCAAGTGAAGTAGCATAAATATATGCATTCAAAATCAGGAATACAACAGTTTGTTATTAGTGGGCTCACCTATCTCAGCACTGCATTGTCATAATCCCAGACTTACATAAAGATTTCATAAATATGGCCTGCAATGGTGGCATAGCATGATGATGATGTCCTGTATCCCTGATGACCCAAGTTTGAATAGCAACTCAGGTGATTGATGGTGCAGACAGGGAGGGTGAGAATGCCTATCCTTGGTGGGAGAAGGAAAGGTAGTACTTCCTCTGGCCACACTCATGTAGTCTGATTTTTCTGTGGAAGATCATTAAGATAAACACATGGTGTTGCCTGAAGGTTGGTATCATGTACTGCTGAAGTCAGCATCTTGATGAAGTGAGGGGTAATGCTCATTGCATATCCCACCCATAGGATGCCACTGGGTGGGTGTGGGGGGTTAGGATAAAAAGGGAAGAGACACTCTCTCACTAGTGATATGATGCTGCCCCAGGATATCACACTCTCTGAGCCATTCCTGAACATGGTAGGAGCGAATCCAGGAGAAGTCGGGATACTTCTCTAGACTCATTGATGAAGAAAAGGCCCTGGAAGCAGCTGTTTGTTAGCTCTGAGAGATTGAAAAAGTAGCAAAAAAAGATTTCAGAAATGCATTCAAATATCACTCATTCAGCCCTAAATCATTGGTTTACTGACCTTGGAGTCTTGGTTCTCTACACACACACACACACACACACACACACACACACACATACATATACATATATATATATATATATATATATATATATATATATATATATATATATATATATATACAGTGGTCAAATTCACAAATAGCATTGCACCAAAACTGTATTTTAGTTTATTAGTTCTTGTGTGATACTTGGATATTTTAGAGTTATAATCAAAAAGTGTGCATGTCCACCCTAAGTAACATAGTGCTATTTGGACATTAAGTCTTTTTTTTTCTTATTTTTCACTGCTATATTGCCCATTTTGTGATATGGAATATTAGCTGGCATACTGGCTGAAAATTTCCTGGAGCTATAAATGTTTCTGAACAGGAACAGGCAAGCAAAAACTGAGGGTAATGCTACTCAATGCTAGAAGTCTAAATCTCAAAATGCACTCACTTGAGGCACTCCTTAAAATGGAGAACATCGATATCTGTGCAGTGACTGAAACCTGGTTCAAGGCTCCAGAGAGCACCCCTGCACTACCAGGCTATAACTCATACCACACTTTTCGGCCGTATAACCTGGACTGAAACACCAAAGGTGGAGATGTGTCCATATTCATTAAGGATATCCACACCTCCAGGCTAGTTGCTCAGCATAATGCATCTGAGGTTATCCAAGTGCAACTAACTCTGGGCAAAACTGTAATCCAAATTGTAGCTTGCTTTACAGATCCCCCACCATGCCCCAGGATTCCCACTCCTCCTTTCTTGATGTACTGGAAAATATTAGGGTTCAACCAAACACCCTAATAATGGGTGACTTCAACTACCCCACCATTAACTGAGAAAACTACTCATGTACCAACTCCTTAGCTCAACGCTTTCCAGAATTCATAAACACCAATGCCCTGGATCAACTTATCCACACCCCCACCAGGGGCAACAATATCCTAGACCTAGTCCTTACCAATATGAGTGACCGGTGTTCCACACCTGAAGTCAACTCCTCGTTGGTCCAATCCAACCATAAGCTAATCACCCTTGATATCCACATCCCGCCCCCACCCCCATTAAGGAAACCAAGGTAAAATATTTCTCCAAAGCCAACTTCATGCTTCTTAAGACAGAAGTAGTGAACTTCATGACACCCATGCAGATGGACAATACAGTTACAACTGCTGAATCCTACCCAAATGCACTCTATAAGCACTTACACGAGTGCATGGATCATGCTATCCCAAAGAGAACCAAGATGCTATCCTCCAAAAAAAGGAAGCCAATCTGGTGGTCCCCTGCCATAAACAAACTGTACAACAGAAGGAAGAAACTGTTACAAAAGAGAGTAAAATCCCATGAGTGGAGGAGCTCCCTGGTCAGCCTCAGTAAGAAGCTGAGATCCCTTATAAGATCCTCCAAAACTAGCTATGAAAACAAAATCACCACTAATTCTAAGGACAACCACAAAGCATTCTATAGCTATATCAAGAATCTCGATGGCAACACCCAGATCTGCCCTGAGTTACAGCATAACAGCACGAAAATTACAGAACCAACTGATATTGCCAACATCCTGGCAGATAGGTTCAGTGCTAACTTTACCCCCCACCCCCTAAAGGGCCCATATCTATACAGGAAGAATGCAGAGTCCCTGTAATCACAACTACGCAGGTAAAAGCTGCACTCTCTAAAGCCAAAAACACAGCATCCATAGGACCAGACAACATCCCAGGCTGTGTTTTACATGAACTTCAGAACAAACTGGCTCCCCACTTAAGCATCATGTTCAATAATAGCCTCGCATCAGGCTTTGTGCCCACTGAATGGTGCACAGCAACAGTTATCCCCCTCCATAAAGGGAGAGCCAACACTGATCCCAGGAACTATCGACCTATTAGCCTGATGAGCCTGGTCTGCAAGGCCATGGAACCTTTCATCATGGAACTCATTAACAAAGACATTGGTAACCTCCAAACTCTGGATCCCACCCAGTCCAGGTTTGTGAAAGGCAGATCTTGCCTCCTGAACCTGATCGACTTCTTTTAGGCAGTCACCAAAGCTGTAGAAGGGGGTAAGGTGGTTCACACAGCCTATCTTGACCTTGCCAAGGCTTTCAACACCATCCCCCATTCTGGAATTATAGCTAAACTCACTAAACTAGGTATAAATCCCTAAGTCACAAGATGGGTTGCCAAATGGCTCACTGACAGAACCCACACTGTGAAAGTAGCAGACTCCAAATCCAACTTCAGAACTGAGAGCTATTGTAAAATATTTTGATACAGTTCTGCAGGATACTGATGACTTCTTAAGAAAGATAAATCAAACCATGAATAACATTACGGATTATGACCACCTACTTGTGACCACCCTGGATGTGAATAGTTTATTCAATTCCATTCCCAACGAAGCAGGCGTAGAAGCTGTAAGAAAGATCTTAAGCCACAAAAAAACTGTTAATGAAACCAGTAGGATTTGTGCTTTATTAGATTTAATACTGGAAAATAATTATTTTGTGTATGGTACATTAATCTATTGGCAAAAATGGGGGGTAGCCATGGGCACCCCTTGTGCGAACAGCTACTCAAATCTTGTGCTTGTAGACTGGGAATTGGAGCATGTACTGAACTCAAATAATCCATGGTATGAATTCATCAAATTTTATGGTCGATTTGTGGATGATCTTTTTATTTTATGGGAAGGAACCGTACCACAATTTGAATCATTCCATCAATATCTAAATAGGACTACTACTTTTTTAAGCTTTACAGCAGAACACTCTCATAATCAAGTTGTATTTTTCGATGTGAATGTTATTCTTAACAAAAACATGTTGGAAACCGAATTACACCGAAAAAATACATGGAAAAATCATTACTTGTTGAAAAGCTGCATGCATCCTAAACATGTCACTAAAAATATTATGCGAAATGAAACACAAAGACTACATAAAAGATGTAGCAATGATGAGACAAGAGAAAAGGAAATTTTGTTTCTACAACAAAACCTAATAAAGAGAGGCTATAATGAAAAAGATGTGAATGTTCAAGAAGTTATTCCCAAAGAAAAACAAGACAGAAGACAGAACCACCAGAGTGATGTTAACTTACAGCACAGACAACACACAAGTTAAATCCATAATAAGGCAGTTTTGGCCAATCCTCACACAGGCTGCCAAGCTAAAAGACATTGTAGGTGAAACACCATGCTTTGGCTACAAGAATAAGAAAAATTTAAAGAGGTTACTTTGCACAAAGGATGGGTTTAACAAACATACAATTGTTGGACATAAAGGCACGTTCAAGTGTGGCCACTGCACAGCATGCCCACTGATTCACTGTAATAATGAATTTGAACATCCAAGGACAAAGAAGAAATACACCTTTAATGTCAAAGCCACTTGTATAACCCCCAATGTGGTGTACATGGCTACCTGTAAACTATGCCCTGCATTCTATGTAGGAAAAACTAATCAGGTGTTTAAAAATCGCATTTTGAGACATCAAAGAGACATTACCAATAAAGATCCACATAATGCTTTAGCAACGCATGCTGAAAGAAATGTCAGTCATTCTTTCACTTATAAGGTGATAGAGAATGTATACAGTGGAATAAGGAAAGGCGACATTGAAAATATTACTGAATGCAGGGAGAGTAAGTGGATTGTGAACCTCCGTGCTGATATTGAGCAAGGCTTGAATAACATAATTCCACTGAAACCTATACTAAAAGCTAGAAGACCAACTATCAGCTAACATGGAGGTGTGTTTGGCTTAATAATTCATGACTGGTCACACCCCTCAAAAGCAAAAGGTATAGGAAATGGAACACCCCCAGCTGAGAGAAAAGAGGATTGGTGCATTTAAACAGCTGATTGACAGTGTGATGATTGAATGATTGTCTCAACAGTAAAGGAAGCAAGCACTATAAAAAGGAACTTCCAGTCCCAATCTCTACGATCTGAAGAAGATACCGAAAGCGCTTATCGTTTGGAATACATAGGGACTGTTTTATTCTACATCAAGATTTTAACTTGACATGAAGATTTTAACTTTTCCTACAATAAAAGGATTTTAACTGCCATTAAAGCTAGAAGCTTTTATTTGATCTGTTAGACTGGTTAAGCTGTTATCACAGTTCATCACAGTCACATAGCAGCTACTACATCTTCAGTGTGGATACTTTGTGTATCAGACCAAAAAGATTGGATACTTTGAAGCCATCATAAGACTGGATACTTTGGAGCCATCATTTTGCTATGGTATAACTGCATTCACAGCGTGAATATCTTGTAAGTGCATTTAATTTAAGTACTGGAAATGTATGCAAGTTTTTTGCTATATATGTTGCACTTTTAAGTTTTATATCATTTAACCACACTACCTATTCTCCCAGAGAACATTACTTCATTGGCCATTGTTGTACAGCGTTTCATTTTGAATATTGTAAGTCACAAGATGGGTTGACAACTGTCTCACTGACAGAACCCACACTGTAAACGTTGCAGACTCCAAATCTGACCTCAAAGCAGTGACAAGTGGAGTACCACAGGGTTCCGTCCTTTGACCTCTTCTGTTTGGTATCTACTTCTCTGAAGTACAGGCTAACACAGAAGGCCTCTGGCTAATGAAGTTCGCAGATGACTGCAAACTAGGAGCCATAGTCTAGTCCCCAAATGATGTGGACATCCTACACAAGGGCCTCGCTGAGACAGATGCCTAGTGTCAGAGCCATGGCTTCAAGCTAAATGCCAAAAAGTGCAGTGTCATCCCCTTTGGTAAAAACTCTGTACCCATGAACTACCACATAGGCAGCAATCTACTTAACACCGAATGTGTGATAAGAGACCTTGGGACCCAGGTGGACAGTAGTCTCTCCTTTGATAGTCACATCGCCATAGTAGTCAGGAAGTCCTTCTACATGGCATGCCTCATCATAAAAGGGTCCTCATCCAGGAAAAAAGAGGTCATTGTTCCTCTCTACTCGACACTTATTAGACCCATTATAGAGTACAATGCCCTTTGGGAATGTACCTCACAAGACATCTGCAGCAGCTGGAAAGGCCACAGAAGTACCTCACAAAGAGGATTACTGGCCTCAAACAAATGCCCTACACTGACGGTCTCAAAAAACTCCAGCTTTACTCCATAGCATATCGCCTACTCCAAGGTGATCTCTGCCTCACATATAAAGCTATGTCAAACCCAGAGCTGTTGGACATGCTACACCTAAAGAAATCCCAGTCCCTCCGAGCTACATGCTCTAGGGACCTAAACCTTGTCACCACAATAAACAGGACATGCTGGAGGGATAGATTCCTGTCCCAGAGACTTCCTGTACTCTGGAACAGGCTACCCATCTATGTCAAGCAAAGTTCTTCATTAGCACTCTTCAAGAAAAATATTGATGAGTGGATGGAAAATAGGAAATACACCCTGGGGATCACTTCTGTGTCTCTGCTCGACAGTGGCACAGGAAAATAATTATCTTGGGTGGCGTAAGCCAGGGAACCTTGTTGGCCTGGCTTACGTAGGCCCTTGGGCCGATAGCCAAGTACCTACCTATGAACCTGTGAACAATTTGCATACAACTTTTAAAGGGTTTAGAAGACATAGCCATTCTTCATAAAATAATGTTAATCCTTCTGACTTGTGTAACTGCCTCATGAGTATCTAACAAACTGTCTTATGTGTGCCTATCACCTATGAGATATTGTTATGTAGACTTTAAAATGATAGGGGTTCAAGGCATACAGAAGGCAAATTAAACAGGCTCAGACTATGTAGTGAGAACATTAACTGGAAATTAAAAAAGCAGCAGGGACACTTAAAGGTTTGAAAACAGCAAGCATCAAATGAAATGCTACCCATCACATGAAATATTAATATGAAACAAAAATTTATATGTATATATATATTTACACTGTAAATATAAATGTCATACTCTGTATAAATGAAATATCATTTTTTTGGCATACTGTAGCATCCTCCATATAACCAAGTGAATAAACAAATGCTTATAGAAAATAGTGAATAGAAAGAGGAACAAAAACAAGAACATTTCATTTTCAGGCCAGTGCTGCAGGACAAGCAAGCTTTATAAAAATAAACAAACCTTTGAACAAATGTGCCCTCTCACTTTTAATGTGATATTGTAGATAAAAAAATGAAAACTCAGTATGAATGCAGAAACCACCAAGTGAAGAAGAAAGACTGTTACTAGGATAAATGGCCTAGAAGGTGAGACACGTATAAAACAGCACAGGATATGCACACTGGTATTAGCAAGCGTCGGTAAAGTGCTGTTTAGTAACTGGGCATTCTGTCAAGGACAAGTTCAGCAAAGTCCATTTGGTCAAGAATAACAGACCAAAGGTCAAGTTAGTGCAAGTGTTATCATTTACCCAGTGGTCTGGCAAACTTGGAGTTAAGTTATACTTTCCTTCTCCCTGTAAAGAAATGGTCAGTTGCTGATTCAGTATACTAATTTTAACAAAACAGGATGTTTTTCTGAAAAACATTTTGATGAAGTAATCTGTATTCATGCTGGGTCTTTCTCCAACAGATCTGTTTGCCAGTTCACTTAAAAGAAAGCTGTTCTAGAGGTTTAGTATGAAGCTGTGGTCATATTTCAGTAAGACAGACACATGATAGGAGCTTCACTTCATAGGCTAGCACTTAACTTTAAATGGAATGAAATTTAATGATGATAGTTTTTGAAGCAGATATAAATGAAGTAGCTTAGAGGTTTAGGCAATAGTATAGATTCAAGTGAAAAAATGTGGCTTATGTCAAATGATGGAAGGGAAAACTAAGAAGATTTTTGGGGGTGCATCACCTGACAGCCATTTGAACTTCAAGGTTGGATAAACTTCGATTTAGAAAATGTTAGTAGGGTAAGTTAGAGAAGTAATTGAGCCCTTACAAAAATCACTTTAGGACCAAGTAGGTTTCATTCTTTCTGGATGGGAGGTTTTTGACAAAGAAAAAGACTGCTATGATTAATGGTTCTGATTCAGATAAGGCCTACTTAAACTTAATTCAGACATCAAAACATGTATTTGAAAGGGCTTTAACAGCAGAGTGGAAATGGACCAGTATAAACTGCTGACAGATGTTTCTCTTGTCTGTATACAAGCAATAATAACACTTACAATAATGTGGCAAGTGTGGCATCAAGGTTCCCTCAAGAATGTTAACGGTCTTTAAAGAGGTATAACATTCCATTTACAGACGACAAAGCAATTTTCAGTACTTTATAATCTCCAGAAAAAAAACAGAACAGGTTCAGAGACTATAAATTTCATCTGCTGCTCCATGATGTAAGTGCTTAGTTTAAATGCACAGATGGCAGAGCTGGGCAGCTAGGATTCAAACTGCCAGCAGCAGTTTAGAAACAGCAATGGAATTATTCTTGTCAACAAACAGTAAGCTGGTTTTGTGGAGATCATTTCAGATACTCTCAGGGTACAGAAGGAGAGTGGTAGAGTGTTATATAGAACTATTAAATGGAGCTGTCCATAAGAAATGACGCCATCACCAGAAAGTGACAGTTTGTGCTGAAGGCATGTCAGACACTGGTGAAGACTTTACCAAGAATGATATGTTATGGCCACCTGTATGAAGCACATCTCAGAATGAGTATAGACAAGACAAAGCTTGTCCAGTCAAAGGTGACAAACTGAGGAAACACTAAAAGACATCAGTGTGAAAACTTGAAAATAGAATGGCAATGTGACATGGGTTCATAAACACCTGATGGATTAGAATATTTTTTATAAAATACAAAAGACACAAGACAGTTAAGTTAGATATGGATACTTCAAACAGGCATCCTCTAGACATGGGATGTTAGAAGTCTAATCATATTTGGGCTAAGTATACATTAATTGTGACACCTAGGTGAGAAAAAGTGACAGGTAAAGATTAGGAAACACCTGTGGTGATTGTGTGCTGTAAGTGATATATAAAGGCAGTGAATGGATCAGGTGCTCCTTGTCCAATAATAGATGTTTACTGTGTCTCAAAATGACTAACAACTGGCATTAATACACTACTTTTATGACCTAGCATATGAGTATACCATATGAAATCATTCTCTAACAAAATCATTGGAATATTTAGCATGACTGAACTTTAGATGCACTTAGAAATGGGTAAAAGATCCCTTAGACCTGCAATTCCTGTTTGTGTGTGATATGCTTCTTTTGGCAAATGCTGAAGTGATGAGAACAAGCAGCTGATGCTATGCTGTGATGACAAAGACAGCTATTCTGGCATTTACTCATAGAAGGTGTTTGCCAGGAACACTTACACATGACATTTCAGTTGGAAATAGTTCGACACTGGCATTCATTTTGCAGCAAGCCCAGTAGTTCAGCAAAATCCCCAGTTTAATAACTACAAGTTGCATTTACCTGAATGTCAGCCTACTGCCCCAGCAGATAGCCAAGAATCTGCAACACACTAATCCGAATACAAGGCATGTGACAAGCCACTGACGTTCTCCTCATTAAAGACAAGAAGAATTTGATTTTAGCATCATTTTGGGGGTACTAAAATTCACTCTACAAAATCTAGTCCCTAGCCCCAAAAGAAGAATGTAAGATAACAGGGCACAGTTACTTTTCTGTTAACTGACATCAGCCAGTGGTGCAGAACAGAAAGCAAACTCTTTTATTATGTAATGCTGTTTCTATAAGAACAAATGAACCACACTTAACCTAAGAAAAACAAAATAAACACAATCAGGTTTTCAGGTTTATTAAAAAAGGAAAGGGAGGACTTTATTTGTTGACATTTTATTTTTCTTTTTTTTTTTTTTTTGCATAGTAATGGTACCTCTGCCTTTTTCCTGTTGTCCAGAATACTTAAATTATAAGCAGAAATGCAGGTATTTGTTAGGAGACAGCTGTTTGCTCCATTTTAGGTAAAGACACTCCCTCAGAAAAAAAATACTTTTATAGTTAAAATGAAAGCTATCCATTCTTGCAGTTGTGGGGTGGACCTTGATTTGCTGATAATAAATACTTTGAATAATTAATTCTTAATTGGCCATGGCCAGTTCTATAATTTGTCCTAAACAGATATCTAAAATAGTATTGAGGGAAGGCATTGCCAAACTTTATCTTTTCAACCTGATGCACTTTTTGAATCTTAAATCATGTGAAAGGTAAAGATGATGCCAAAATAGCTGTGTTCTAAATTAAACTTCCCTTTGCAGTTGTCTGAATCTTGTTGGCCTAAGCAAAACATAGAAATTTAGCTGCATAGTATCCTCTATGTGTAACCATCCTTTAGGGAGGATACAACCTAGCAGGAACCAGAAAGCATTATATGCCTTAGCATCTGCCAAGCTAAGTATCTTAAACTGGTCCTCAACATTAATGAGGTTGTTATGAAACTAACAGAAACATAATACATTTCTATATAGAAATGATCACAGGAAGTTGTCCTTCCACAACCAAAGCTGCTGTCTGGATTAATTCTATATCCAGATTTCAGTGTACATGGAGTCACTAAACTCAAAACAGCCAGATTGGTACGAGGCATATATTTATTTATTTATTTTTATTTACATTTGTTTACTGGGATGGTCTGACTGGGCTAGTAGCCCTAAACTCAAAACAGCCAGATTTGGTAATAGGCATATATATATATATATATATATATATATTTATTTATTTATTTTTATTTACATTTGTTTACCGGGATGGTCTGACTGGGCTAGTAGCCCTTTTTCAGTGGAGGCCCGGGAGAAAAGCTCCACAGACAGAAGATATAAAGAGAAGACATATATTTGTACAGCATGATAAAATATGGGTACAATTATAGCATCTAGCAATAGTTAAAAAAATGTAGTAGTATAGTACAACTAAGACTTTTAGAAAAGATTACATGCAGGCATATACATACAGAGACTACTGTAAAATGTTAACTTCAAGATTTTATTTATTATTTTTTTTTTTGTTTGTTTATAGACGCAACTGAATGGTTCATATACTTAGGACATGGGAGAAGGAGCTATACTGGAACAGTGAGGGGGAGGTTGGGGTGGGGACAGAGACCTGTTCATCCTGGGTTAGAGCAAGAGCATAGCCAGTTGTTATTCAGGTTATACAGCAGAGTGGAGAGAAGATGTGTTCTAGCAATTGAATGTCTAGTGTTTGGAATGAGGAATTGTTTGGTTCTATAAAGTGAACCAAGTTTAATGTGGACCTTTTTAATAATAAGGGCTATGTGCTTGTCATATTTTAATGAGTTATCAATAGTGACTCCTAATAACTTGATGTCATTAACTGGTTCTATGTTGGTGTTATTGGAGGAAAGGATGTAAAAACGGGGTGGGGGTACTGGAGATCTGCTGCTAGTGAAAAGCATGAGTTTTGTCTTGTTAGAATTTAGTATGAGTTGGTTTTACGTAAGATAGCATTCTATGTCTGTGAGAGCTATTTGGGTTTTAAGCAAGGGTTCAGGGAGGTAGGGGCTGTGCAGAGGATGGTGGAATTGTCTGCATATTGCAGAATTGTGGCCTGGTTGGATGCAGTACTGAGCTTATTGGTAAAAACGGAGAACAGAAGTGGCCCTAAAATTGAGCCTTGTGGGACATCTACAGAGACAGGCAGCAGGGCTGAGGTCTCATCTTGCCACTTCACTGCTTGTTGACATTTGGACAGGTAGCTATGAAACCAAGCAATTGCAGATTGGGAGAGATTAATGGTGAATAATTCCAGAAGTAGCTTTTGATGTGAGACTGTGTTGAAAGCTTTTGACATGTCCAGAAAAATGGATGATACTAGTTTGCCGCTGTTTCTGTTCTGATTGATAAGATTTGTGAAACTTAAGAGGGCAGTAGTGGTGCTGTGCTTGGACCTAAAACCATGTTGGGAGCTTCAGGGAATGTTATTTTGTAGTAGGTAAGTCAGTAGTTGTGAATGTATGCATTTTTCCAATATTTTGCTGGGGGGGGGGGGTGTATGGTGATTGGTCTGTAGTTTGATAGTTCTGAGGATGTACCTCCCTTATGCAAGGGATGATCTGGGTGATTTTCCAAAGTTTATGGACATATTGTACAGAGATGGAGCAGTTAATGAGTAAGGAAACTGGGTATGAAAGGGAGTCTGCTGCTAGTTTTATAAATTTCAGTGGCAAGTGTGGTGGGTTTTAGTTGAAGGAGTTTTTTATGTAGCTGGTCTGAATGGACTGAAATGAGAGTGTGATGGTCTGAGGGGTAAAAATCTTGGGAATAGTAAGAGGGGTGTTGTTATTGTTGTTTAAAAGGGACTAAATGGAGTTAATGAAGTGTGAGTTAAAATGGGCTGCTGTACTCTTTGTGGGTGTGGGGAGGTTAGGAGAGGGAGTCGTGGTATGACTGGAATTTAGGAGGTAGCCCAGAATTTCTATGGGTTGTTTTGATGTTTTTGTTGGGCTATGGTAAAGTAAGACATTTTTGTCTTTGCCAGTGTGTTTCTTAGCTAAATTGCTTAGTTGGCAATACATCTGGAGAGATGCTTCGGTTGTGATAGTGTAGGCAGTCTCTGTCTCTTTGATTCATAATATGTATAGTGTCTTTAGATAGCCATTGAGTTGGTTTAGCTTGATGTGAATTTTTCTAATCGGGTACAGACAGTTAAGAGTATTTAAGAAGACATTATTCAAGTACTGGATAGCATCATCCAAATGTATGTGTTTTAGGGGGGATGAGCTGTGTTGTTTGAGGATAGAGTTGAAGGTTTCGATGAAGAAGTGTTTTTTGCAGCAGATGTATTTGATATATTAAACTTTTGGTTGGGCATATTTTGTGTCTGAGGAGGCAGGTGGGCATATGGTCACTAAGTGAGTCTGGGAGGCCGCCAAATTGATGACATAAGTTTGGCCAGTTGGTAAGAGTCCAGTCTAGTGTGGAGTGTATGTTACTGTGTTTGTCTATTCTGGTTGGTGTGCATATTAGTTGTGAGAACCCATAGAGGTTGATGAAATTTATAGGGTTCTTAGAGCTACAGGTGGACTAGTCTAGGTTAAAGTCACCTAAGATTAGTGTTTCCTGATTATAAGTTGTAGAAGCCCATCAGAGTAAATTTCAATAATGAGGGTATTTTTGCCAGGGGGTAAGGGGGTATATAGGCAGCTATGATGATAATGCTCTTATTGCTCTTTAGGTGGAGGTGTGAAACTAGTATTTCTGAATCAGGGATGGAGGTGGGTGACTAAGTGTTGTAAGATCAGGTTGTTGTTGTATATAATAGCTATGCCACCACGTTTGTGCTGTCTGTCAAGTCTATGGATATTATATCCATTTGGTAAGAATTCACTATATCTAGTATAAATCTTTAACCAGATTTCGGTTAGAACAGTGATGTCAGGGGAGTGTAGTGAGAGAGTGGCTTGAAATTCAGGCCCTTTATTTAGAATACTTCTGAGGTTCATGTTAATGAATAGTAGGCTAGAGGAGTCATGAGAAAGAGTGAAGATGCTGTGGGTGGTAGAAGTATACTGTGAAGTATGTTGTAGGTTCAGTGCATGATACTGGGGGTCTGGGCCTGGGTTTGGGTGTTATGATTCCACTTAGGCTAACTAGACATGTATTGAATAGGAACAGGTGAGAGAATTTGGGTATGAGCTTGGTGTATTTGCATGGTAAGTGAGAGGCTGATTGTGTGGTAGTATATTTAAGTGTGAAATGTTCAATGTATGAGCAGTTGAACAGTTGAGAGGATATAGTGATATAATTGCGCAGGCTAGATGCTTGTGGGTAGATTGCTTTTTGGGTGCATACATATAGATGACTTGAAGATTGTGGAGAGATATAGCTATGTACGTAGATGTGGGAATATTTAGAGCTACTCAATTTTTAGCCTTTACAGATTTAGTTTTTCTTGAACTACAAAGTAAAATGAGACATTTATACCACCTACTTGCACCCAGACTCCATTTCAATCAAGTCTGATCTGTCAGTGCTAAACCTTAACATATTATTATCCCATAGACAGCTCAGGTTAACCAATTTATATATCGTCAATGTTGTCTACTGTAAAATTATTTATGTTTACAGCAGTTATGTACATTAAATACTAAATCTTTGGAATAAGTTATATTCACAAATGCATAATAACACATCAGCTATTCTTCTGATGATACATTAAAGTAAAGCCTCTTCAACCAAAAGGTCCCAGGGCAATTATCAAAAAAGTAGTTTTTATTACAAAACATAAAAAAAAGAAAAAAACATCCATCACATTATTTATTCAAAGAACAGAAAATAGCCTATCCTTCCCATCCTTTCAACCATAACCAAAGTTTTATTTTTAACAACCTCTTCCATATTCCATATTTTATTTAAAATAATTTCCTCCGTCCTTTCCTTACACATAAACTATACAATAAACTAATACATATCATCAACAAAATCCATTCTCCATGGGTACACAAAATGATATACACAAAATCTATTAATTCTAATTTTTACAGATGTTCGCTAAGATACATTTACACCTTTGGCTAGTAATGGTTAAAGGCCTGATGCTCTAGAACAGTCCAAAAAATATGTTGCATAATTTCTTTTACATTATGTAATGAATATAATCATCACTCTGCTTTTTTATATTTCATGTCTCTTTGGAAGGTGTTTTTCTAATAATAGATGGTATATAATCCATCCATTCCCACACCATATAAAAACATTTTTGGCTATGAAGCTCAGCACTCAATTAAAGGCAAAGAATCCCATGAGTCACTGTAGTAATAGATAGTCAGGAGTACTTTAAAACCACACTTTTCTATTGTCATGTAAAGCATAAACATTCACCTTCCATAATTTTATTTTCTTATAATTTTCCAAAGAATCAGTTCTACCATTTCTTAGATGTATGTGGAAATCCATACAATCTCCAAAGTGCTCAATATTTCATCCCATATACAATGCCCTCAAAATGAGAAGGCTTAACAGATCACATTGTAAAATCAATGAACCTAAATATACTGCTGAATTAATTAAACTCAACCTTCCTTCTTCTTTTTAGTATATATTATGCTTTTCTAATAGGATTTAACCACGACTCTCCAAAAATGTAAAAAAATAATACCTAATAAGCAGATTTCTTTATCTAATAGCAAAGCATAATGGTACTTAAATATGTTTTTTTCTAGTATAATGGTGTTAAGCAGATAAACTTTTATTCCAGTAAGTCTATTTAAAGGTTTGTCAAAAACAACATAAATCAGAAATGTTGTCAACATTTCCTATGCTTCAGCTATACATTATTTTGCTCCCAAGTGAATTCTCAGAAGCAGAATCAATCACATCATCTTTTTTGCTTTTTAAAACATAACCAGCATGTTGTAAAATATAACATACAAGGATAAGTGCTATTTTCAAAACCAGTGTGTGTTAGTGGTTAATAATTTTCTGCCTATGATAATAGAAGTGGTATTCATGACTCCAACATATAATTCCCACTTGCTTTTATAATAGATCCTAGATTATTTTACAATAACTACACTATCATAGTGAAAATGATCCCACTAATGGGGCATTTTATTTTACTCTTTTATTCACAAGAATGTCAGATCCAAGCCATCCAGTTACCAATACCTCAGCTGTGGAAATAGTATAGACTGTAACAACCATAAAAATTTAGAGCCAATATGACATAAATCCAACATTTGTCAAGCCTGATGATGGAGAAATGCTTTTGTTATATCACATGACATCAATCTACCTTCTTTTCTTTCATGTACAATAATATGTGCCACCTCCTTAACTAATAACAAGAAATTTTGTATTCTTAAAATGCCAAAAACAGCATCATTTATAATATGAACCAGTACTTCACTTGCTCTGCATTGCAATGTTTTCATATAAGTGCTATAATCACACTTGGATAATGTTAATGGTTTCCAAGATATAAAATATATGCTGCACATAAACTGAATTGTCCTGCACTCAACATTCATCATTATATCAGGTCTATCATCTTTCTTCTTAGAATTTTATAGAACCATATCCTCAGTTACTTTAATGATAACATCATCACATTGTGCATTGAAAGTGATCCCTCCTCCTGAATAACTGGAAATATTAGAAGAAGGGAAATCCACCCATGTATGACCCTCTACATTACATGTACAATAAACATGTCTGTATCATTTGCCACCATACATCACAGCACCACATATACAATGGCATTTTGTTGGACATGTCCCTATTAAATTATTAAAAACACCACAAAATAGCAAGAGTTAGGCTGTCCAAAATATTTCACAGAACATTTATGACCATGTATATTCATTACTGTCAGTAAATGTACAATTTTCTGTTCAGTTTTTAATATAACCCAAAAAGTCCATTCCTTAATCCACAATTGTCTATCATCATAAATAGGCTGAATATCAAACATTTTATCATGTTAGGTAGAAAAAAGAAAAAAATAGCTTTTTTCTATGTCTGAGGAATTAAGCTACAGCTACACAGTCACTTTGTTTGGTCAGAAAGCTTTTGGTTTGCAGATAATATGAACTCCATGGAAAATCATGACTTTTTAAATCAAAATAATACACAAGATAAAGAACCACATCATAAGATTCTAAAGTGAGTTCCATAAACAGCTCATTGCCTACATTTAACAAAACACATTTAAACCTAAAGGAGATAAGACGTAATCACATAATATGTACTTGTGCAGGAACGCTGTAACCACTGCAATTAGATGTGGAGGAAGGCTAGCACTACTGTATCAAACAGTATGCAAGCATAAAAAAACTATACTCCAAAGTATGTAAGTTCCCTGGTAAGCCTGCTACAAGAATACCATCCCTAAAATAAATAGCTAATACTCACAGATAGGTCCACACAAGGCAAGCATAATCATCAGCACCTTCTTCAATGCTATGGCAAATAGTTATATAGCATATACATTCCCCAGTCCCAGTGTCCATGCCATCATCTTGTCACTAGGGGTACATGTCACAAAACAGTTCTTTTGTGCAGCATAACAGTCACCAAGGTTTGTCAATATACAACCACATTTATTTTTCCTAGGACTGAAGCCCAGTTGTGCAATAAAGTTCATATACCCATTATATCCAATTGCTCTTTTTTCTTTAGCAGAAGATACCATGATGTACAGAGAATTACCACATTCCATGACCTTTGACATCTAGACAAAGTGTCTCCTTTTTAGTAAGAGAACATACACTGCAGATAAACATGAGAGTAAGAAAAAAAATGAATGAAAAAAGTATTTAGCAGTTTGGGTTACAAACAATGTCCAACAAGCCAGAAAAGGAAATGGGGAAGAAATGATTGATACAATTATTGGTAATCAGAGGAGATAGAAAGTGACAGCCATGGAAGAGGTCCCAAAATTTTAAGCAATTAAAATGTTTGCATTTTCCCCTAATTCGTTAAGTATATCAAGCTTATCAGTATCAAGCTGAAGAGTCAATATGGAAAAAAAGCTAGTGAGTGAGATTAAAGATTTGGGAAGAGTAACAGAGAGAGAGTCTAATGGGAGAAACAAACATTAGCAGTAGAAAGGGAGAGCTTGGGCGTGCCTGATTTGGAATTGTAGTTTAAAGCTATGGAGATAATAATGCAGGGAATAAGTTCTCAAGCTAAATGGAAGCAGATGCATTATGCTTTTTCTGAGGGAAGGCAGTACCAACCAGGCATTGGTTGCCTGGAAGTCCTTGAAATACTCAGTTGAACTTGAAAATAAAAGATATCTTGGTAAACCTTTTAGGAAAATACTGTACAGGGAATCTATAAGACCATGACATAGTTGGATGTTACCAATATGGTATAAAAAAATTCAGGGTGTAGGAGAAAGGGAAACAGGTTCAGACTGCTGGGGAAGAAAAGATAAAAATAACAGGTACCAGAAACAAATAACGAAGACTAGTGAAATAAAAGCAAGTAAAGAGGAGTTTAATCTTCCAGAAGGAGATTACACAGACTATATACATTCATAGGTTCATAGGTGTGTACTAGGCTAATGGCCCTGAAGATTTTACAAGCCTAGCCCATAGAGGTGCCCTGGCATCGTGCCGCCTGATGTTAGTTCCCAGTGCCTCTATCAAGTAGAGCCACTGGAGTGATCTCTGGGGTAAACTTTCTATTTCCCATCCACTCATCAAGATTTCTGTTGAAGAGGGCCAGTGAGATGCTCTTCTTGACATGTATGGGAAGTCTATTCCAGAGCATGGGCAGTCTCTGGGTTATGAACTTGTCCCTCCAGCATGTTCTGTTGATTGTGGTAATGAGGTTCAGGTTTCTGGAGTGTGTGGTGTGGAGGGATTGGGAATTCTTTAGATGTGGCATTTCTAACAGAGATGGGTCAGACATGGCTTTGTAAGTCAAGCAGAGATCGCCTATTAGTAGATGATATGAGACAGAGAATAGTTGGAGTTTTCTGAGTCTGTCCATGTAGAACATGTCTTTAAGGCCTAGGATCCTCTCTGAGGTTCTTTTATGGCCTTTCCAGCTGTTGTATGTGTCTAGTGAGGTACATGCCAATTGGGGCATTATACTCAATGACTGGCCTAATGAGGGAAGAGTAGAGAGAGATGATGACCTCCTTCTTCCTGGAAGCAAAACCCTTAGTAATGAGATGTGCCACATAGAAGGACTTTCTGACCACAGTGGCAATGTGGTGGTCGAAGGAGAGGTTGCTGTCAACCTGTGTCCCCAGATCTCTTATAACACCTTCAGTGTTCAGTGGGCTCCCATCGATTTCCCAAAGGGGATTTTTTTGTAATAGCAATATTTTTTCAACATTTAAACTTGAACAAGAGTAACATACATGTAACACAATCCTCATGCATTGTGCATTAAAACAATATACAAATGTGCATCATTCTGGTAATATATTTTCATGTTTCCAAACTGGATAATAATTATACATTAATTCCTCAGTTCTTTAACCCTAGGCATTATCTTTTGTAAGAACTATGTGTTGTTTAACCAATCATTCCTTTTCCCAAGCATACAATGATCACCTTGGTCACAGTTTTTCATGTCTTGCAGTTGATATCTGGTATTGTTTTTATTGCAAGTTCATTTTAACAAACTTAAAAACTTTGCTTTTTTCAAATCAAGGATAACATTAAAAACTATTGAAGAAATTTAGCACGACATCAAGAATACAAAGCCATCCCATGAACCCAGTAGGCACCAGAAACTAATGACAATTGTAAATCCTTCTTCAGTTACATTAGAAAGCTAAGGAAAACACTCATATTGCTCAGAATTTATCCAAAATGACAAAACCTACTTGGATCCAGTAGACATACTGTAGCAAATAAATTTAGTGCAACGTTCACCACAAAATCAATTACACAAAGCTTGTATATCCCACATTTCAACACCCCCCATCATAACCATGACATGCTTACTAAAGACTCTCTCCTAAATGCAAATCACATAATCATGTGGCCTGATAATATACCTGGTTGCCTGATAAACAATACAAAACATGCTCTAGTGGGCTTATTCCTACTCCTGTTATGGGATGGAACCATCACACCCATGGAAGATATAACTGTTTTTATGTATCCTTAGACAATCCCTGGCACACCATCTTGTAAAGTGTCATGAAGGGGAAACATATGCTATAATACAGCCACAGGGCAACTGCTGATGAATATGTGCTTATTGCTTGTACTTTATGGGTTTAATTAGGTGTCAGGCATCAACATAACTCTTACCCTTCAACAGCTCAAGTCAGGACTGGAATGCATGCTATTTATCATGTTGCCACCTCTATCCTGGCTAGCCCTCCCTGACTTGGATACTAAACCACAATCAGTTTCAATTTCCCAGTGGTATTTTGTTCTTTTTTTGTTAGTTTGTTTGTTAATGCAATATAAGCAAAATCACTTGAATACAATAAATAAAGATAAAATGTTATGAAACCAGTGGGTTTCTCATCCTTATATAATGTACTAGAAAGGTTTAGGTTCCCAAAGGGCTTGAGAGACCACCTGCAACAGGTTTATGAAGGACCTAGCCCAGTTTCTTTTGGGCCTCCATATCTGAAGTGCCTTTTCTTTTCAAACGGTGTCCATTATCCCCTTTTCTCTTTACAGTTTCACACAATGCTGTATTCTAAATGATCACATCACATTTCTCCTTTATTTCATAGTTAAGTCATAATTGTTTCCTCCAAAAGTGTTTGATTGGTTACTGTTTGATAGAGACAGTACTTTTATGTTTCATGGATACACAAGGTAACAGTAGATGACTCTACACTCTACTCCATTGAGAGTCACCTTTCAAGTGCTCAACATTTACCTGGTCAATTACTGTCTTCTCAGTCCTGGTGCCCCAGTGATACATTTCCTTAGCCATGCTTCTTATTATGTGGATTACAGTGATGGGTAACATTTCACATTGCAGATATATCTGCCACCGCATGGGTGTTAGACTTTTCCCAGTGGCTTAGCAATAATCCATGACTTTCTGATGGTTATCACAGGATTTACCCATGGCTGGGATAGTCTGTGTAGATCAGAGTGCAAGTGAAGTGTGTTGTATCTTTAAGAAGCATGTCAAGGCTGTATGTGCATGTATAAACTCCAGACACGTGCAATCCCTAGTGCCATTTTGTAAGAGCAGCCAGAGTGAGAGCATGCATGATTGCAGTTGTTAGTTTGTATACAAATTATTTAAATTAAAGTCAGTAAACTTCTATAGTGATGTTTGTCTAAAATAAAGCTCCTTGAACAGAACCTACAAAGACTCTTCTATTGTGTCCAAAGTAGGAGAGCGACATGGTGTCAGAACCGGGATCGCAAAGAATAATATCCAGATCCATGAGCTGCAGAGATGGTAGTGAAGGTAAAACTAAGAGAAATGAGTACAGAGCCAGACAAGAATCAAAAGTAATGAGAAGTAGCACAAACTGTTTGTTTGATGGAAAAGACAAAACGGGGCATTATAAGGGCACAAACCACATTACTGATGAAGCGGAAGGATGAAAAGTTTGTTAACTAAAAGAAATGTTTAAAATAATGGTATTTGATGAAACAATTAACAGTAAAGCAAAGTGAGCATGTTTAAAGCAAAACAAGTGTGCTTAAAGCAAAACTGGGCATGTTTAGTGTAAAACGAGCACAAGAAAATTACATTGGGCATGAAAAGGGCTTAAACCAGCAAAATGAGTGTAATAAGGGCAAAAAGGGCACATTAAGCAAAAATAAAGCAAGGTGACTGCATGTATTTTGGCAAAGTGCTATGTTTTGGGATAACTATGACTTTGTATTGTATCAAGGGCATAACTAAAGTTATTCGAAGTATCTCAAAGTGTGTAAAAGTGCTTACAGTGTATGCTCATTACTGTGCATGTATTTTGAAGAGTTCATTGTGTGCAAAGTACTGTCCAGTTCGATTCTCAGTTAGAGCGTCTTCTGCGTGGAGACATGCGTGAATGGGCGTACCTTTGTTGAAGGTTGTACATCAGGGCTGGCAACTCGGTACGTAAAAATCAACTGCCAATCATTAGCGGACCGGAGTTCCACTGTGGCGACCCCTAACCGGGAAAAGCCGAAAGACACATATTGTGAAATGCAGTTAAAGTATAGCCATTTGAAAAGTTTTTTTGTGCCGGGTGTGTCTGTTCGCAAAGTGCCACCATTACAGAGTATTTCTTGCTCTGTAAAGAGTTGCCTAGCAATGTACTGCCATTTTCTGGACATTTCAGTCTGCTGTGTGCAGTTTTTCGCAAAGTGCAATTACTTCAAAATGCTATTGAGTTTTGGGCAAGAGAGGTCCAGTTTATTCTCATTGTGCAGTTATTTGATATGTTTCTTACACTGATAAGAGGTGATTTCTTGCAAAATGATATTACAAGAGTATTACAGTGCCCAAGAGTCTATATCATTTGCATCGTAAAGTTGTTTGAGATGTTTCTTAAAATGATGATAAATGACTTTAGCATTGCAGATCGATATTACACAAGTGTTAAAGTGCCCAAGAAGTTTATTTTGCAAAGTCCAAGTATTCAAAGGTACCATGAGTTTGTCCATTAGCATAATTTCGAAAAGCCCAAAAGGTATAAATTCAGAAACACAAAGGCATTGGACAAAGTTACAAATACTGGCATAAATTTCTGGCATATGTGCATGTATGTATGTGTGTGCTTATTTGCAAAACCCTTCATTGGTATGTGTTAATATGGCAGATAGATTTCGAAAGCCCATACCACTTGTATTTGATCAGAATATTGCAGAGAACTGGAGAATATTTGAGCCAGAGTATGATATTTTTATACAAGCAGCTTGTGCAGATAGAGATGCATGCACCAGGGCATTCATTTTGTTAAACCTAGCTGGGTCAGAGGCCATAGAAAGAGAGCATTTATTTGTGTATGCACCTACAGTATATGAAGGAGAAGGTGAAAACCATCATAGTGTTATACAGGCTGAATCAAGAGAAGACCCCAGAGTGTTTGAAGTGCAGGTTCAGAGAAATGTGTAACCCCCAACAAATATTATATTAGAGAAGCATTTGTTTTACATGAGAGATCAGAAACCAGGGGAAACATTTGCAGCTTCATAGGTTCATAGGTTCATAGGCTGGTACTAGGCTATCGGCCCTGGGGCCTATACAAGCCTAGCCATAACAATTCCCTGGCTATTTCTTCCCGCACTATTTACTTCCCTGAACCCCTGTCTAGCAGGGTGACTGACATGATCCCTGGGGTGAATTTTCTTTCTCTCATCCAATCGTCAAGGTTCCTTTTGAAGAGGGCCAAAGAGGCACTCTGCTTGACATGTATGGGCAGTCAGTTCCAGATTTGGGGAGTCTCTGGGTCAGGAACCTATCCCTCCAGCTTGTTTTGTTTATTGTGATGACAATGTTTAGATCCGTGAAGCACGTGGCTCTGGAGAGACTGGGATTTCTTTAAGTGTAGCATGTCCAACAGCTCTGGGTTTGACATGGCCTTGTATCTTAAGCAGAGATCACCTCTGAGTAGACGATATGCGACAGAGTATAGCTGATGTTTTTTAAGGTGGTCAGCATAGGGCATCTGCTTTAGGCCTGTGATTCTTTTGGTGAGGTATTTCTGTGGCCTTTCCAGTTTTGCAGATGTCTTGAGAGGTACATACCAAATGGGGCATTGTATTCTATAATGTGTCTAATGAGGGATGAGTACAGTGACAATTACCTTCTTTTTTCTGGATGAAAAGCCCTTAGTGATGAGGTGTGCCACATAGAAGGATTTCCTGACTGTTGTGGCGATGTGGTTAACGAAGGTGAGACCACTGTCTACTTGTGTCCCTAAATCTCTTATCACACTTTCAATGTTTAGTGTACTGCCACCTACGTGGTAATTCATGGGTACATGTTTTTTCCCAAAGGAGATAACTATACAATTTTTGGCATTGAGTTTGAGCCCATGGCTCTGGCACCAAGCATCTG
This sequence comes from Protopterus annectens, assembly GCF_019279795.1. NCBI lineage: Eukaryota > Metazoa > Chordata > Ceratodontiformes > Protopteridae > Protopterus > Protopterus annectens. The sequence continues at coordinate 1,459,339,184 of NC_056746.1, read as the reverse complement.
TTTCTGTAAGGCCCTTTTGTAGAGTATCCACATCATTTGGGGATTCAATAATGGCTCCCAGTTTGCAGTCATCTGCGAACTTTGTTAGCCAGAGTCCCTTAGTGTTGGCCTGTACTTCAGAGAAGTAGATGCCAAACAAGAGCTGTCCCAGGACTGAAACTTGAGGTACTCCACTTGTCACTTGTCTGGAGCTGGATTTGGAGTCAGCTACTTTTACAGTGTGGGTTCTGTCAGTAAGCCAGTTGACAACCCATCGAGTGATGTAGGGATTAATGCCCAGCTTAGTAAGTCTATATATGATTCCAGAGCGGGGGATGGTGTCAAAGGCCTTGGCGAGGTCCAGATAGGCTGTGTGGACCATGTTACCCTGAGAAACTGAGCTAAATAGTGTCAGCTTGGTGACTTAAAAGATGAGTTGATAAAGGACAGGCTTGTTTGTGGTATTAACAGTGCTGCAGTGAGAAATATTTTACTTCATGACAGTGATTTAATGTTGAGCAAAGCCATAGAGATTTGTCAAATCCATGAGGTGACAGAAAAACACATAAGCATGCTTGTGAGTCACAAGAGCATGGTTTCAGTTGGCTCCAGAGCAAATGTAGATAGCATGCAACACGTGGCAAACAAAAGCAGACGAAAACACATGGCAGCTACGGGGTTTCCAGGGAAGACACATAGCTTTCCAGTAAGTTCTAACAAAGGAGCATGCTCCAAAAGTTTTGCAAATCAAGTAAGCCTCACACAGTTGTAAAGAAAGGTTGCACAAAAAAGCAAGTTGATCAAGTAGATCCAAAGCAGTCCGCTTTCTATGTAGATGGTGTGTCAGTGCTTGATGAAATAGTTGATGCAGTGAATTTATTAACAAGGAACAAAGTGTTTTGTACTGTCCAGATTAATGGAAGATCCACAGAGCTTAAAGTAGACACTGGTTGAAAGTGTAATGTTATATCAGCAGACATATTTGCTAAAGTGAGAACTAATGAACAATTCAATGTAACTAGCTGTGTGAGCCTTGTTGCTTATGGAGGTGAAGAAATTCAAACATAAAGTTCAGTGATGCTTTCATGTTATTTGGCTGAGAACTGTTACAACTTGTTATTCTATGTAGTCTGAAGTCCAGTGCAATCTTTATTGGGGCTCAAAGATAGTTTGAGAATGAATATGCTTTATTTTGCTAAAGAAGTTCATCATGTAAGAGTATTTCCGAGTTCTATTTTCTGAAGCCATTTTCTCAGAATCTGCTGCTGTTTTCGATGACAAGTTAGGTAAACTTCCAATTGTGTATTCCATGAAGTTAGACCCAGTGGCCACTCCAGTAGTCAGACCAGAAAGAAGAGTTCCAATAGCTATGTAGGATAAAGAAGCTCAGTTAGATAAAATGGTGCAGCAAGGTGTGATTTGTCCAGTCACAGAACCAATTGAATGGGTGTCATCCTTGGTAGCAGCTCACAAAAAAGGCTCAGATGAAATGAGAATACGTACTGACCCAAGAAATTTGAACAAAGCATTGAAGAGACCATATCATCCAATGCACACAGTCGAAGCGGTTGCAGCTTTAATACTAAATGCACGTGAAAGAAAACAAAAGCTGGATAAACGCCTGGTATACACCTCAAGCGAAAAAAAATGAAAAGACCAATGGTTAGACCACAGCTGAAGATAAAAATGGAATAATCCACGTCAGGAAATAAATCACTTGCAGCTTCACAGTAGTGCCCTTTATAAAACCAAAAGTTGTAACTGAGATGTAGTAGTCAAGGTAGGAAACGGTTCACTTGCAGTTTCACACCACTTTATTAAACAAGAGTAAGTGCTTTCGCGATCTAAGTCAGCTGATCGCTTCTTCAGACTCATAAAAACAGTTAAAACATTGGTATTTAAAATATGGTTCAACCAATGAAAACATATATAGAACTATGACAAAGACTAATTAAAATTGCATACATCAGTACATTAATTTGCCTTATATTCTGCATAAGATGAAATAAAATATACATATAACAGACACATGTTATGTAATAATCCATATTACTTAATGTTTTAGTGGTCTGGATTTTAAAAAAGGTTTCAAGGAAACAGCATTGCTCAATCCAGGAGACCTATCTGCCTGAAGTAATAAAATCCATCTTTGTTCTGCTTCCTCTACCTTATTCCTTATATCACCTTCCCTCTTACTTTTATTTATTATTTCTAAAACCATGAAATTAAAAATATGTTTCCTATCTTTTTCTTCCACATGTTTTGCTAAAGCACTTGTGTCTTTTTTATTTCTTATATTTCTAAGGTGTTCAAGGATACGTTCCTTTAGACACCTATTGGTTTTGCCTATATAAAAGGCATGACAGTGCAGAAGCTGAAATAAACCAAATTTTGTGTTCTGCAGTCAGCATAAAAATCTATATCAATTATAAATCCTAGTGTAGGATGTTTATATGTAGATTTATTATATAAATAGTCACATGCTGTACAATTTCTGCAAGGAAAAGTCCCCTGCCTATCAGATAGGATCATTCTTTCATTGTTTCTGGATTTATAACAGAGTTGCCTTTTTAAGGACCTCTTATTTCTAAAAGAAAAGCTGGGTCTATCTTCTAACAATTCTCTCAAGTCAGGATCCGACAATAAAACATTCCAATTCTTCTCAAAAATATTACAGAACCTTCTGATGTCACTTGAATAAGTTATAGGGACTCTAACTTTAAAATCATGACCTTCCTTGCTTTTAACATCTTCTATAGTATTTGAGAAGAGCAGTTTACATTTCCCATCCCTATTTTCAATGGTATATTTAGAGCTTTCATTTATGTCTTTCTTACTATAACCTCTGTTTAAGAAGTCTTTCTCTAATATAGTCATTGTCTTCACAAAGCCTTCATCTATATTATGTAAGCGGCTTGTTCTTATATATTGTCCTTTCACTACATTTTTGTGTACAAATGTTGGATGCATACTAGTCTTATGTAAGATACTATTTCTCCATGTAGATTTTCTATACATCTCTGTTGTAAGTTCATCTAACGCTGTCTTCTTAACCAAAACATCTAGGAACTCAATAGAGTCCCTGGAATGTTGACTAGTGAATCTTAAAAATTCAGTGGTGCTATGTAAGTACTCCACCATCTCTTGCAACTCTTCACTAGTACCATCCCATAACAGGAAGACGTCATCTACAAAACGTATATACCATACAATTTTGCCAGCATATTTATTGCTAGCACTTAATACATGATCTTTTTCCTATGCAGCCAATGCTAAGTTGGCGTAGCTGTTAGCACAAGCCGTGCCCATTGCTACACCAACTTTCTATAGATAAAACTTGTCATTGAATATAAAAACATTATTTTCTAGGACAATATCAAGCAACTCACATATCAAATTAATCTTAGTGCTTTGAAAAACTTGTTTCAAGGTCAGAATATCACGTATTTTCTTAATACCCCATTTATTTGATATCACTGTGAACAGTGAAGTGACATCCATTGTCACAAACATATAATTTCTAGTAATATTCCTGGTCTTATTATATAACAGTTGCAGAAATGCCTTTGTATCCCTTAGTATAGTCTCACATGATTTTAGGACTATTTGTAAATTTTGTTCAATATAAATTGAGATGGCTTCTGTGGCCCATCGTTTACTGGATACAATAGGTCTCATAGGGGGCTGTGTGATGTATTTGTGAATTTTAGGTAGACCATAAATAATGGGTATAGTTGGATGTTCTATCTGAAAGTAGTCAAACAATTCCTCTGATACATAATTAGTAATCAATAAGTCAAAAATATATACAGATATTCTGTCAATTATACCTTGTACTTGTCTCTCATTTAGTTCAACATAAGTATCTGTATCATTCAAAAGTTCCATCATTTTCTTGTAATAAAAAACCTTATCCATTACTACTACTACACTGCCCCCCTTGCCAGCGGGCCTAATTTCAATGCTGTGAGAATCCTTTAGTTCTGACAGTGCTTCAGTTTCTGATTTACTCAAGTTATAAAATCTAGGTGGAAGATTTTTAGCATGCATCTCTCTAATTTCATGCTCACACACATTAGTGAAAGTTTCAACTGTGGGATGTATCTTGGGTACAAAGGCCCTAGGTTGTTTAAACATATTATCAAATACATTTCTTTTAAACATGGTTTTAAGTGTTAGGTTATGAGAAAATAACTTCAGCTCTTTTAATAATCAGTTAATACTGTTTTCTGTGCTGGAATAAAGTTCAGGCCTCTATGTCATAGTTCTATATGTGTTTTCATTGGTTGAACCATATTTTAAATACCAATGTTTTAACTGTTTTTATGAGTCTGAAGAAGCGATCGGCTGACTTAGATTGCGAAAGCACTTACTCTTGTTTAATAAAGTGGTGTGAAACTGCAAGTGAACCGTTTCCTACCTTGACTACTACATCTCAGTTACAACTTTAGGTTTTATAAAGGGCACTACTGTGAAGCTGCAAGTGATTTATTTCCTGACATGGATTATTCCATTTTTATCTTCAGCTGTGGTCTAACCATTGGTCTTTTCATTTTTTTTTTTTTAATACTAAATGCCACTGTTTTTTCTGTTTTAGATGCAAAGAGTTCATTTTGGCAAGTGATGCTTGATCGCAAATCTTCATTTCTAACTACTTTTGGTACTCTGGCAGATACAGATTCCTAAGGATGCCATTTGGAATAAATTCTGCAAGTGAAGTCTTTCAGTGTCCAATGGAGCAATTTTTTTGGGGTTATCATTGTGCCATAATAATAAATGATTTATTGGTTGGAGACAATGGTGAAGAAGAGCATGACAGAAACCTCAAGAACATTCCAGACAGAGCACATGAAGTAAACTTGAAGCTCAATCCTCTGAAGTGCAAATTCAGACTTTCAGAAGTTGCATTCGTAGGTCATTTGTTTATGAGTGCAGGCATGAGACCAGACCTGACCAAGCAAGCAGCTATTCAAGAGAGCTAACATGCAAAAATGTTACATGGTCATGGTTGGAACAGCACCAGAAGACATTTGAAGACCTTAAGCCGAAAATTGCCACCCCACCTACATTAAGATATTATGATGTGAACAAACCAGTTACTCTTTCCTGTGATACTTCAAAATATGCCCTTGGATTCAATAAACTCAATGCAAAAATAGCACTATTCTTGCACGGAGTGGTCTGTGTCCGTATAGCAGAGCAGTGCACCTTGCATATTCATGAAGGCGCGCTGCTGTTCAACTTACACAGACATGAACCATGAATGAGTACAGGGGGTGTGTTCAAGTAGTGCATGGACATTGAACATGCCCCCTGCACTCAGAAAATGCTGTACAGCACTTTCAAATTGGATCTGGCATAATATTAGAGAATTGCTCTAACATTATGCCAGTATTTCAGTATCCATGGACACTGAAATTAAATAAATGATCATTTCAGTGTCTGCGGACACTGAAATGCACACGGCATCAGGAAAGCAATTCAGGGGGTGCGTGACAGGTTTTGTGACACACCCCCTGCATTGTAAAAGTGCCACATGACACCTCCGCAACTTGCTAAAGCAGGAAATGTGTCCAAATGTACAAATAATGGGGGCTAAACCCCTGAAAAGGGACACATCATATTTATTGCCCTCACAAACTTAAAAAGATGCTAGAAAACAGGTCATGCATTAGCATGAATTACCAAAAGATAGAGGTCTGAAAGCAAATGTATGCCAATATTTCCTGACAGCAGTCCATGTGGACAAAGGCACACATTATGGAGGGAAAGCAATAAAATAGGGACACCTCTGAAAAATTGCCCTCACACACTTAGAAAGTTGATAGAAAACAGGATATGTATTAGCAGGAATCTCTGAAAGATAGAATCTGAAAGCCAAATGTATGCCATTTATCGATTGCACTCCTCAATGACTTGTCAGAACACCACAATACTCACTTAAATAACATAATGATATAATAATAATATAAGCAGATGTGTACATTATGGCCCTCCACTTACCATAGCTTAAACATCCCATAGGAGATAAATACAAATATACAGGTAAGATTTCAAAGCTGAAATCATGTTGTGGTTAGAGTCTTGGTTTTACATGCAGGGGTTCATGGTTTGAGTACCAAAACAAACAACTTATTTTATATTGGAAAGTAGTGTTAAAATTATTTTTGTAACGTTAAATTATGTAGCAACTGTTTTTTTGTCAACCAGAGTAGTGTAACTGGTGTACAATGTAAGTGTGAGTGCATATAAATGTGAAACCACTCATATACACACAAGTGCCCCATACAGTATAGTCACACCCCTTGCCAATGTAAGGAAAGCACATAGAGGGATGTCATGTAAAGTATATCGTATACACTTAATAAATGAAATCAGTCCTCTAATATATTTAAAAAATTAAAAGTGAGCAATGATTAGCAATGCTTACCTATGCTTAGCAAGTGTAACCATTGTGAAGATGTGAATGCTAAGCAGCAGGTAGCTCAGCTAAGCGGATTTGCACAGAGTTAAACACTGCTCAACAACCTCCCCTTTAAGCAGTGTTAAAACTGGCTTAGCGGATTTACACACTGCTTGGAAGAGCTTAACCTTTTCAAAATGGTCCAATGACAACAAAGTGTGGGAATATTGCACTATTTAAATGGCGCAGGCATCATAATTATTGCCCTCACAATACAAGACTTCAGTACATTGACACCACCTTCAAGCGATAAGCAAGAAGCAAACAGAATGAACACAGGCCACCACGCTGAGCAGCAGAAAATTAAAACTGTTTATTGTTAAGCGCTTTTCGTCTTAGGAAATCCCACGACTTCTTCAGACAAAGTAAAAAAACACGCCCCTTCTTTAAATACATTCAAGTAGTGCACTACATACTCCCATTGGTTAAAAAGCTTTTGAGTCATCAGTATACCTTGAAATGCTTTTAACTTAAAAACAAAGAGCCGCAATCTGTGGGCGAACCAAAACACAATAAGTCGGAGGGATTGCAAACATCCGTCCATACGCACCCAAGATGTTGATAACTAATGTGTGCAATAAAAACATTTAACTGTCAGTCAGAGCTTTCATGCATACAAAGTGCTCCGATGCTAAAAGCTGAATGCCAAACAAAAAACACTTTTACATGTACCAGTTATTACAATAAAACTTGATCCTGCCTGTATAATACATAACCTAGAAAATCACTTAAAACTACCTAATAATTGAAAATGTTAAAGTTGCTAAAACCTGTTTAAATCACCTTAATGGAATAAAAATATAAATATATAAAATATTAAATATTAAGCAGTGTGTGTGCAACTTAAGTCATCTTAGGAGGCTCCTAAGTTTTAAAATACAATAAATAGTGCACGTTTCATTAAGGCCAGGGAATGCACATGCATCTATGCATATTTGCCACATAAGTTCTAACACTTCAAGAAGGACAGCCTCGGGACCACCTCTCCCATCCGGAACTATACAGTCAATGACCCTAAACAAAAATTTGATTGGGTTTATCAGACACATGTTTTGCTAGGGCATTGATCGTTTTAAGTTTCCTGATGTGATGTAGGTGTTCGTAAACATGTTCCTGGAGTTTCCTGCCAGTCTTGCCTATATAAAATGCTGGCCACTGTTGGCACTGGGCAAGGTAAACTACAGCTTTAGATTGACAGTTAAATTTATGTTTAACTCTGTATTTTTGACCTCTTATGCTGAACTGTTCCCCTGTTCCCATGTAAGAGCAAAAGTTGCACATGTTGCATTGAAACATGCCCTTCCTAGTTAGGAAGTGTGTCCCATTAACCTCCAATAGGTGTTTAGATTTTTACCTCTCCGCCAGACAATTTTAGGAACCTAGGGTAATTTATTTCTAAGACCATTGTCATTCTGAATGAATACCCAGTTTTTTTGAAGGATAGATGAGATGACGTTACTATCAGTGCTGAAAGATGCAAAAAGACTACAAGGTGGAGAGAGTCGACTCGAGGTGGAATATGTCACTGACTGGGTTACTGTCAACTCATTCCTTTGAAGCCCTTTTAAAATTGGTTGGTATGTACCCTATTCTCTCTTGGTGCTGACTTCTTCAATTAATTTGTCAACAAGCTGTTTGGGATAACCCCGACCTAAAAACATGATCTTAAGGGTGTTGTATTCCTCTAGAAAATCTGAAAATTTTGACACCATTCGGGCAGCCCTCACAAGTTGCCCTTTCACTACAGATCTCTTTTGATAGGCTGGATGACAACTACTATAGTGGAGGAAAGTGTTGGAGTAAGTATCCTTCCTGTGAATTTTAGCACAGAAAGCATTGACAGTTAGGTCCTTCCAGAGGTCCACATCAAAATAGGCAATTTGGTCAGTACTGAATATGTGTGTGTAAAAGATAGGAAACCAGTGGTGGAGTTAAAGAAACTCACTAGTTCTAATGAAACTGCTTTGCCACCTCTGATCAGCATAAATATATCACCCAAGAAACGTGTGTAATAAACTATTTATTAGTGATGGACTCATTCTTCTGGATGATTTCTTGTTCCCAATAAGCCATGATGAGGCTGGTGAAGCTAGCATCACATGGTGACCCCATGGCTACATCGACCTTCTGTAAGAAGATAGTGTCATTCAAAATTAAATATTTGCTAGATAGGATAATATTAAGTAATTCATCCACTAAGGAAATTTACAGTGATGGTGCACCTCTCTTCCTCAACATGAAGTTTACCCACTCACTTCCTTCCTCATGTGGAATGGAGGAATATAGATCCCTCACATCCACCGTGAGGAAGTTAAGGTTGTGGTCAAATTCGAGGTCATTAATGTACTGTAAATATGACCACAAATCCTTGCAGATATCCGGTTCCCTGACTACATATTTTTTAAGTATATTCTCCGCAAATTTAGCACATGGGTATGTTATGTTATTTCTAGCATCAACAAAAGGTCTCATTGGTGGGTCGTGGATGGAATTGTGGATCTTGGGGTTCCCAAACAATTTAGGGATCCTAGGGGATCAACATAGTGAGATAATTGAAGGATGCAGTGTCAATTTTACCTTCAATAAATAGGTAATTCAAATAAGAATTAATCCTGTTGTAAGCTGTGTTCAATTCATGTCTAGTCCTTACTTCATATGTATCACCCCTTAAAATATTCAACATCCTGTCTACATAGTCCTCCTGTTTCATAATTACCACGCCACCACCTTTGCCGGTTGCATGATCCTTACCCCTGCTTCCCTGATGGACCATAAAAGTTCCCTTTCTGCAAGGGTAATGTTAGGTTTGTCACATCCCTGTGGAGCTTTTTTGTGTAAAGAACATCTCAGGTCAAGTTCACACATTGTGTCAAATAGTGCTAAAGATTGATGTAAAGCTGGTAAAAAAGTACTAGTTACATGTAACCCATTGTTACTGACAAGGTTGTCCCCAAATAATACATTCAAGTTGAGTTGTATTATGTATTATTTGGGGACAACCTTGCCAGTAACAAAATTGTCTGGAGGAGAGGTAAAAATTTTAAACACCTATTGAAGGTTAATGGGACATACTTCCTAACTAGGAAGAGCATGTTTCAATGCAACATGTGCAACTTTTGCTCTTACATGGGAACAGGGGAACAGTTCAGAGTAAAAGGTCAAAAATACAGAGTTAAACACAAATGTAACTGTCAATCTAAAGCTGTAGCTTACCTTGCCCAGTGCCAACAGTGCCCAGCATTTTATATAGGCAAGGCGGACAGGAAACTCCGGGAACGTGTTTATGAACACCTATATCATATCAGGAAACTTAAAACAATCAATGCCCTAGCAAAACATGTATCTGATAATTCCAATCATAAATTTTTGATTAGGGCCATTGACTGTATAGTTCCAGAATGGAGAGGTGGTCCCGAGGCTGTCCGTCTTAAAGTGTTAGAACTTATGTGGCAAATACGCACAGACACATGTGCATTCCCTGGCCTTAATGAAACACGTACTATTTATTGTATTTTAAAACTTAGGAGCCTCCTAAGATGACTTAAGTTGCAAACACACTGTTTAATATTTAATATTTTATATATTTATATTTTTATTCCATTAAGGTGATTTAAACAGGTTTTAGCAACTTTAACATTTTCAATTATTAGGTAGGTTTAAGTGATTTTCTAGGTTATGTATTATACAGGCAGGATCAAGTTTTATTGTAATAATTGGTACATGTAAAAGTGTTTTTTGTTTGGCATTCAGCTTTTAGCATTGGAGCACTTTGTATGCATGAAAGCTCTGACTGACAGTTAAATGTTTTTATTGCACATGTTAGTTATCAACATCGTGGGTGCGTATGGACGGAAGTTTGCAATCTGCCCGACTTATTGTGTTTTGGTTTGCCCACAGCTTGCGGCTTTTTTGCAGCATTTCAAGTTATACTGATGACTCAAAAGCTTTTTAACCAATGGGAGTATGTAGTGCACTATTTGAATGTATTTAAAGGGGTCTATATTATAACATCGAAATCTACAAAGATCAAATGTTATAATATCGAACCCTAAACACCAAAATCTGCAAATATCAAACAGTCAGAATAGCGATTTTTTTCCCAGGGAAAAAAATCGCTATTCCGAGAAACATACACACAACACAAACACACACAAAAAACAGCAATCCACACACATACACTTAAAATTCTACACCTAAACCTAAACTAAACTTTACATACACTACTAGCTATCCACTTACCTTAACTCGACCCTAACCCTAAGGTCCATCACTATCGCACACTCACCTCACCTGCGCCCTAACCCTAACTCACCTAACCCGCCCCCTAACCCTAATCTACATAAAATCGCACACTTACCTGACCCACGCCCTAATACTAACACCTACACAACTGCACACTTATCTGACCGGCTCCCTAACCCTAACTCAGCTAACCTGCTCCCTAACCCTAACCTACACACAATCGCACACTTACCTGTACCCAACCCGTAATGCACCAACATATCAAACGCTGAAAACAGCAAAGCCACAGCAACGGTCCACCAAATTCTTTCCCTGGGAAAGAATTCGGTGCCCTGCACCTTCGCTGTTTTAAGAGTTCGACATTACGGGTTTGATATTATAACATTCGATCTTTGTAAGATTCGATGTTATAATATAGACCCATTTAAAGAAGGGGCATGTTTTTTTACTTTGTCTGAAGTCTTGGGATTTCCTGAGACAAAAAACACTTAACAATAAACGGATTTAATTTTCTGCTGCTCAACGTGGTGACCTGTGTTGGTTCAGTTTGCTTCTTGCTTGTACCAGTTTGTGTGTTTCTATAGTTTGACCACCTTCAAGAGAGCTAACATTCAAAAATGTTACATGGTCATGGTTGGAACAGCACCAGACTGTGCCCCATACAGTTTAGTCACACCCCTTGCCAATGTAAGGAAAGCACATAGAGGGATGTCATGTAAAGTATATCGTATAAACTTAATAAATGAAATCAGTCCTCTGATTTATTTAAAACTTAAAAGTGAGCAATGGTTAGCAATGCTTACCTTGTGTTATATTATTGTTAATATGTTTGATTGCTTGCATGTTAATATATCCTGTTCAAATACCATTGCTGGTGGCCTGTTGCAGTCAATGTTACTGGCATGATGTTATGATGCCTACTGCTGTTCCATTCATGCATGTGTTCTGTTTGCCATGCAACCATTTCATATCCGTTTTATGGGGTTAATTGGAACACCCATGCATGCTGTTATAACTAATCTTGTAATGTGTTGTTCATGACAAACCAATATATTTTGTAAAACCTCAACACCATAGCACTTTTGGGAAGGCAAGTCCCAGCGGATCCGTCTGTCCCACCTCATCTGGCCATGGCACTGGGCCCCAGCACATCTGTGACCCAACCCGGATATCCCTCGTCTGCTGGTTTTGCACCACCTTTGGGTGGAACTGCCACAGGGGATGTGGCCTGGTCCCCCCCTGGGAGCAGGCTCAGACAGGAGGCCATCACCCACAGTCAGGTCTGGGTTTGGTGCACAGCACCCTTCTATCCAAGTTTGGAGAGCAGCTGTGTCAGATTGAGAGCTGTCTGGTGCACCTCAAGGGGCAGGCTGCCCTTCCTATCCAGCCCCCAGCACAGCCACCTTTGGAGCCATGTAGGTGCAGTGGTGAATGTCTATTGGTGGGGATTTCAGTCCCACTGTAACCATATGGTGGCCCGTGGACGTTAGATTCCCAACCACCCTCCCCGTCAAATGTGTTTACCCCCTCATGTCTCATATACCACCCCTGTCTACTGTCTTGTCTGTCTCCCTACCCAACCTACCTCCCCAGTCATACCTACAATCCTTCCCCAACATCCCACTCTCACCTTAAAAAAAAAAGAAAAGGACATCTGTCCCAAAAAAATATACAAAGCTGTCCATTTCACACAGGTTCACTGGACACATATAATCCGGTCAAATTGGCTTGACAACACATTTCTGTTGTCCTCATCCCTCTCTCTCTGGGGTTTGAAATTCACCTACAAATTCTGTACAAATGCATATTTGTTGCTGTATAAGAAATGGACAGCTATGGACTTTCCCTACACCTGTACTGCACATCCCTAGCTATCTTTCATATTGTTTTTCTCTTTGTGTGCCCCTTTTACACCACTTTCCTATCACCCCTTTTTCTTTTTTTTTAAAGAAATTAGGAAGGGTGTAACCGTGAGTAAGCAGGAGTAAGCGAGTTTGCATGATTCTAAGTGAAGCCAACAAAGATTAAGCATCTGTTTGTTTAACCGTGTGTTGGCATCGCTTAGTGTCATGCAAACCTGCGCAAACCCACATACAACTGCTTAAAACTGCTTTAATCATTTTGTTTCCATCAGCAACTGTCTGCCTAGCAACAAAATAATCAGCCCTCCCAAGTCTTGAACCCTGTACACCATACTCAGAGCAATATACCACTACACCATTTGAGTTTCAAGGATTGCTGATGCTTTTTCAAACATATCATGCAGTATAGTCATTCAACAGTAGGGAAAAGATTTTGTAGAATCAGTCAGGTTATGTATATATACATATACACATGTATATATGTATGGAGATGCATATATATGGAAAATATATACATAATAGAAATATACATATAAAATATATACACACATTACACACACACACACACACACACACACACACACACATACACATATACATATATATATATATATATATATATATATATATATATATATATATATATATGTATATTCATAACATGTAGTGGAGTCATACCTCAGAACCATAACTCTCAACCTCTTAGTGCAAGAAATCTGGCCAAAGGCCGTCCAAATGGGAGGAAAATGGGCCAAAACTAGGGACATATTTTAAATACTGCTCTTATAAATGTTAAATGTAGACTGTTGCCAGAGTGACAGGGTTTGTTTCAGCATACTTGTCCGAAGGATGTGAGTCCTGAAACTGATAAGTATGTCATCATTTACTGACAGAAATCCCCAAATCACCACAGTGATTTACCAAAGAAATAAAAATAATGAACCTGTGGAACACACCAGAAATATGAGCAATAAACCTGAACATTCTGAAACAATCTGGCCAGTCGAGAGGTAGGCTCAGAACCCCTTACTGCAATGAATCTGGTTCAAGCCTGTCAAAGTAGGGGAAGAAAACCATGAAAATAGGGACATATCTGAAATACTGTAGTAGATAAGCTCACACAGTTGCTGCAGTAACACCCTCCTGTCTGTCCTAACATATAGTGACTGAAATAGCCCAAGTCCAACACTCAATTACTTCTCACTAGTTAGTGACTTAAATCCTCACATCATCCCACTGATGTGTCAGAAATACAGAACATGTATGGGGGACAGGCAACAGTACATCCTACAAATATCTGGACATAACATCACATTAGGGAAACTACACTCAGCTGCTAAGCATGTCACCAAGCACTGTCCAAACTACAGTCAGACTGACACAAAAATAACCTAAATCCGCTATGGGGAATTACACATGTATTTGCAAATATGTCAAGCACTACAGGGATGTAACAGCACTGAAAAACAGACACCAGTGTGAAAGTGCATATCCACAACCAATTCCACCACAGTCGCAGTGACATACCCGTAAGCCAAATGAACAGTACAGTATAAGGACTGTGTGAACAAAAACATCTCAACATGTTTGCCACTCACACACTACCCCTACATATACTGGCCCAATTCACAGTGTAGTATGACGCCTGATTGTGGTATGGGACATGTTTCAGTCTTCCCCTACAAACATATACAACTGATAGACCACCAGAAACTGGAGCATCAAGCACAGGCAGATGTAAAAGGACCCATAACACATACATCTACCCCCTTCCTACACAGGCCACATAGCATTGACACACTACACTGCTACACAATCCTGGCAGTCTGTCAACAATTGCCAAAAATACACAGACCTCTCAACTGTTTAGAGTCCAACAGAATGTCCAGGCTTAGTCCTCATATATAAGGCCACTTACACATAACGTCTGGAATTCTGATACATCACTGGGATGGTATCAGGAATGAAGGCACTAAATAATGATATAACCTACCTATCAACCTCTTACTGCATGACATCTGGACAAAGCCTGACATACTTGGGGGAAGGGAGCATATGTGAAATATTGCTGAGACAGTTGCTGGTGTAACAGGGTTTGTTGTAACATATCTTTTCTAAGGGATATTAAGTCAGAAACACAAATGGATGATACCATTTACTAACTGCAATCCCCACAGTATGCTACTGATTTTCCAAAGACAAACAATGTCTGAGGAACACACCAAACATGAGAGTGCAAAATCTGGCCAGTCTGTGGATAGCCCTACAGTTGAGAGTTATGTTAACCACATAACACTGTCAGACTTAAAATCATGCAGAAAAGCCATGGCCACACAAACCCTGTTAAACTAGCATTAATTCAACTGTATAACAGCAATACTTACATTCTGTCCCTATGTCTGGAACACCCCCCCCCCCAAATTTGTTGGGCTGTCTCCATAGTTTTTGTTGTAAGAGGTATTTCTAACTACCATCTGTGATGCTATTGTTTATACACCTCCATGAAGTTCTCCTCACAGGCAAGGAAAAGGGGCAGCACCCACATGAAGTACTCAATTATAGGAGTGTGTTGCCATGCCATTGGCTATAGGAATAACACCACAGCTGTTGTGCATGCAACTAACAAGTGGGGGACACCAATTGGTGCACAGGCCATCAGCTGCTCATGAGCATCATCTACAAAAGGTAAGCTGCTGCCTATGCAAAACAGATGTATATCCTACATCTGGGAGAGACAGACAGACAGACAGACACCAAACAACACATATTGAAATCAACCAACCATACTTGGAAAAAAAAGGTATTTCAAACAAATAAGCATGTAATGGAATGCAGTAGGGGGTATGTAATAATGGGAAATAGGAAGTTCAACAAATATGTCTCAACAAGACTTGCTGTACTGATACAGTGCTGATCACAACCTATGGCCATAGCAACTGGGTCTGTCTGCAGTGACATAGATCACAGTACAGGCCCCTGAGTCACCCCAGGGAAGGATGGCTCACATATGACTACTACTGGAGTGTGTGTGTTGAACACTAATGACTGTGACACTGCTAGGCCAGGTACTGGGATGTTGCAGATATCCTTATGTTAATTGTGAATACAACTATGATATACATGTTTGTCTAAGAAATGTGAAAGACCTATACAGGGTATTTGCATAGTGAAATACTGTTGCAGATGTGTGTGTTGAACTGCATGTGATATACTGAGCTCATACCATTCAACTGTCCAGTGTTATCTACAATGACTATATGTGTGCCTCATATTTGTAGTCATTTACTCATAGAGTTGTTATTTCTGGCAAATCACTGGCAACCTATCAAGACTGACATTACAACATCTCCTTCTCTTTCTTTTGGGCTGTTCCTGTTAGGGGTCTCCAAAGCGGATCATTTGTCTCCATTTCTTCCCGTCCTCTGCATCTTGCTCTGTCACACCAACCACCTGCATGTCCTCTATCACCACATCCATACACCTTATCTTAGGCCTCCCTCTTTTCCTCTTACCTGGCAGCTTCATCCTTACCATCCTTTTCTCAATATACTCAGCATCCCTCCTCAGCACATGTCCAAACCAGCATAATCCCACTACTCATTGTCTTGGTTTCCCCAACCTGGCCAAACCCTCTAACATGCATATCCCTAATCCTGTCCACCCTCATCACACCAAGTGCAAATCTTAACATCTTTAACTATGCCACGTCCAGCTCTGACTTGCCATTTTGTCAATGTCACTGTCTCCAACCTATATAACATAGCTGGTCTCACTACCCTCTTGTAGACCTTCCCTCTCACTCTTAATGGTACTCGTCTGTCACAAATTACTTCTGACACTCTTCTCCACCCTCCCCATCCTGCCTGTAGTCACTTCTTCACCTCTGTCCTACACTCTTCATTACTCTGAACTGTTTATCCCAAGTATTTAAACTCATCCACTTTTACAAACTCTACTCCCTGCATTCTCACCATTCCTCTATCCTCCCTCTTATTCACACACATATATTCTGTCCTGATGACCATCATCCCTTCCCTCTCTAGAGCATATCTCCACCTCTCCAGGGACTCCTCAACCTGTTCCCTACTCTCATTACAGATCATAATGTCATCTGCAAACATCACAGTCAACAGGGACTCCTGTCTGATCTTGTCTGTCATCCTGTCCATCACCACTGCAAATAAGAAAGAACTCAGAACTGATCCCTGATGTAATCCCACCTCCACCTTAAATGCACCTGTCACTCCCACCACAGAACTCATTGCTGTCACACTACCCTTGTACATATCCTGTACCACTTTTACAGATTCCTCCACCACTCCTGACTTCTTACGCAATACCACAACTCCTCTCTAGGCACCCCTGTCATATGCTTTCTCTAAGTCCACAAAGACACAACCCAACTCCTTCCAACCTTCTCTGTACCTCTCCTTCAACACTCTCAGAGAAAACATTGCATCTGTACTGCTCTTTCCTGGCATGAAACCATACTGCTGATCATTAATCCTCACCTCCATTCTTAACCAAGCTTTCACTACTCTTTCCCATAACTTCATGCTGTGACTGATCAATGTCATCCTTCTGTAGTCACTACAGCTCTGCACATCACCCTTATTCTTATAATCAGTACCCAAATACTTTTTCTCCACTCATCACACATCCTCTCACTTTTCAAGATTACATTAAACAATCTGGTTAAAAAGACCACTGCCATTTCTCCTAAACACCTCCATGCTTCCTCAGGTATGTCATCTGGACTGCCTTTCCATTCTTAATCCTCTTCATAGCTATGCTTACTTCTTCCTTGCTAATCCATTGCACTTCCTGATTCACCATACCCACATCCTCCAAACTTCACTCTCTCTCATTCTCTTCATTCAAAAACCCCTCAAAGTACTCCTTCCATCTCCTCAACACACTCTCCTCACTTGTGAGTACGTTTCCCTCATTATCCTTTATCACCCTTACCTGCTGCACACATTTTCTAGCTTGGTTCCTCTATCTAGCCAATTCTGTCACGTCCTTTTCTCCATCCTTAGTGTCCAACCTTTCATACAACCCTTCATATGCCTCATACTTAGCCTTTGCCACCTCTCTTTGCCATGCATCTCATCTCCTTATACTCCTATCGACTTTCTTCATCTCTCTGACAAATCCCACTTCTTCTTCACCAACCTCTTTCTCTGTATACTCCCCTTTACTTTCTCTTTCCACCACCAGGTCTCCTTGTCCACCTTCCTTTCTCCAGATGTCACACCAAGCACCTTTCTAGCTCTGCTGTAGTTACCCAGATACTCGTAACTCTACACTGTGACCCACTGCCTGTCTTAACTCTTCCCTGAACTCAACCTCACAATTACCCTTTTTCTCTTTCCACCATTTGATCCTGGGTGCTGCCCTCACACTACTCCCCCTCTTCTTGATCACAAACCTCATCCCACAGACCAACATTCCATGCTGCCTAACTACACTTTCCCCTGTCATCGCTTTACAGTGTTCGATCTCCTTCAAACAGGCCCTCCTGCATAGGAGATAATCCACCTGTGTGCATCTTCCTCCACTCTTGTATGTCACCCTATGCTCCTCTGTCTGGTTAAAATCTGTATTTACCACAGCCATGTCCATCCTTTTTGCAAACTCCACCACCATCTCACCTTCTGCATTCCTTTGCTTAACACCATACCTACCCATCACTTCTACATCACCTCTGTTCTCTTCACCAACATGTCCATTGAAATTTGCTGAAATCACCACTCTCTCACCTTTGGGTACAGTCATCATCACTTCATCCAACTCACTCCAAAATTTTTTTGTCTCATCCATCGCACACACAACTAGCCATCATGGTGGTCTCAGTCCCTCCTCCTCATTATCCAATGTCAGTGTCTCTGCAGACTCTGGCAATGATGATGGTCACATTCAGGCACAGGTGGTGTTGTTAGGGGTTGATATCTGTACCATCAGTTGGCATCCCACAGTCATCCACAATGTCCCCACACACAGTCACAATGCCCACATATGCCCCATCCCCAGCAGCCACAGATGATGGACAGTTGGCAGGTGGTGGCATGGAACAGGCTAGTGTGATGACTATGGCAGGTGTGAGTGTAGACACTGCCCATAGCCAGAGTGCAGGTGAGGTCTCACACAGGCAGATGGACAGGGATGCTCACAGGAGGACTGCTGCTCATCAAGCTGCTGTTGCAAGTGCCACACCAGGTGTCACCAGATGCATGTTTCTGGCTGTCATGGATGCATAGGCACATAGTGAATGCAACATCAGACAAATACTCAGGGTGGTGGATGCAACTCTTCCTGATTTATGTGGTGACATACATGACCTTGTTGTGGCCACACGCCAAAATACTGAAGTCATGAATAGACAGTGGGGTGAGACCTTGGCAATCCTCGACTGTGGCGTGTCTGTGCTAGAGTGTAAGGTGGGAGATGGGGGTCAGCCAAATGGATGTAGGTCAGCACCAACTTCACTGAGTGTCTATGGGGCCATGCACCTTCATACTCCCGTAGTGGCAGTGACACCAGCACTACATCCACATTACAATGGAGCAGGCCATGGGCACGTGATGCTGGCTGGTACCATCAAGGACATGGATCCAGCAGACAGCAGTAACCATCAGGAAGCAGTACTTCATCTGACCTTGGGCCTGGTGGTGCCAGTGGTACCCCTGGCAGGACCATTTCCCATGCCCATGGCTGGAGACAGTGAACTGAACACCCTGCCATGTATGGTCCACAGCTGTCCAACATACCTCTGTGTAGGGCAGCCACATGGCATGACTGTATGCACACACATGCACACACACACACACACACACACACACACACACACACACACACACACACACACACACACACACACACACACACACACACACACACACACACACACAAATCTGTATCACAGGCAGGTCACCTTCAGACACACACAGCACCTTCTATAGGATACCCCTCCAAACACACACACACATAGATGTCAACCATATGGCTCAGCCTAGGCCTCTGGATTGCCCACTTCACACCCTGTGCATATGATAATACCTGTGCCACATCCCTGTCATCCATACCATTGATGCAGGAACAGGCTAATATGGATCTGATGCACAGGGTGAATATAGTATGGTGTAGCTATGTAATACTGTGTAAGGTGCTGTCTGCTTGCATTTGTTATGTGTACACATAAAGGTGTATGTACCTTATTAGCTATGATGCATTATTGCTGTTAGTACCACTGACTGAATGTAGTCTGACATGCAGTATTCTGTTTCTTTTCCAGGTGTCTGTGTGTCTACAGGCTGTGGCCCTGCAGACATTACCAATGTGTAGTATGGCAGAGTAGAAATACACAGACCATGTTATAGCCACGGTACAGCTTTATATGTATGTTTACCAGGTGTGTATGCATGCAACAGTGTGTGATGGACACTGTTGTGAGACAGTGTGACCTGGCGTACATACCGTTTGTCACAGACAGGTAGCCTTCAGACATGTCACTTCAGTGTTGTGCAGTACCACAGGCTCATACATATGGAACAGGTTACTGGAATACTGTTAGTAGGTCCCTCACCAGCTTAGCCATTAGATTGACTGCAACAGATTCACATGTCAGCACCTGTTGCCCCTGCCATTTCTTTCCCATACACTCAACCCTGATGCATGGTACTGTATATGACAGGTTTGTGGTATGTATTCCTGAGTTCACAGGGTGGAACAGGGAGACAAAATGGTATATCCTTTGCATGCACACAGTAAAGATTGACACAGGGGATATGCATACAGTAACACAGACATAGTTGGCAATGGACAGATTCGTAAACCTACATATCCACCCACAACTACCCTAACACACCTCAAGCCTGTACTCTTATTCTCACTCCTAACTAGTCCTACTATACCTTACCTACTTACTTTCTATGAACACCTTAACTGTCTAGGATTTCACAACCCCACAAAGCAAACCTCCACACCAACGCTTATAATCCCTCATAGCCATAATAACACATCCTGTCCACCAAAGTATTTATCAGCCAAGTTTCATAGACTCACTAACATCACATATTACAGCCCAAGAGCCAGGAAATCCAGAACCTAATATGTAAACTTTTAAAACTCACTCTGAAAAAACAAGTCCACTCCCTAACAGATGGTGATATACATCCAAACCCTGGCCCAAACTCTACCACAACCACAAAGCCTAACACCTCAACTCCTACTAACAAACACTTGCTTACCAGACCCCCCAACTCTCTCCTGATAGCTCATCTCAATATTTAGAGCATAAATAACAAAGTTGCTCATCTACATGCCCTCATGGATGCACATTCATTTGACATCCTCTGTCTCACTGAAACATAGCTCAACCCATCAATTGAAGACAATGTGGTTATTCCCCCTGACTATAATATCCAGAGACTTGACCATAATGCTAAGAAGGGTGGAGAAATAGCTATACTATACAAATCTGGATTACAGGCAACTTCTATAGACTCTAAACCTCCACTAACTAGTAATGCAGAAATTCTTATTTCCAAGATTCAGATCAACAATGTAAATCCATATATATCATCTGTATCTATCTTCCCCCAGGCAATAATACCAGCACCTTAGAGGCTATCCTAAGTTGGCTTTCAACCACCTACCCACAAGAAACCATAATACTTGGTGACTTTAATATAAACTGGAAGTGCTGTACATCTGAACAGCTTTCCACTCATATTAACCTATATGGTTTTACTCAAACTATTACATCCCCTACTAGAACCAATAAGCTTAATAACAAGGAGAGCACCCTAGAATGGATTCTCACAAATAGTCATCACCAAACTTACAAAGTAGGTACCCTCCCTGAAGATATAAGTGACCACTCACTCACCTTCTTAATCAGATATAAGAATGATATTCCAAATCCAACCATTTATAAGACAATAAGGACTAACAAAAATTTTAACCCCGACAGCTTTCAAAAAGAACTTATAGCTTGTGACTGGTCACCCTTGAAACACCTACCATTAGATGATGCAGTCATATACTTTAATTCTAAATTCTTAGCCACTCTAGATTGCCATGTCCCAAAACGCACAATTAGAACGAGGACTAAACCAGCCCCATGGCTCTCCAAAACTACCAAACAAAAAATCCTCCAAAGAAACAAACTCTGGGCCAGCTGGCATACAACGAAAAGCTCTATAGAACAATTAAAGTTCAGAGCTAGGAAACGAAACAAAAAAAACATATTGTCAGATAAAAGAAACTATTACTGTCAACTCCAACAAACCCACCAAAATAAACCTCAAAAATTCTGGTCAAGCATCAATCAACTCTTACACCCAGGTTGTTCAGTCACACCCACTCCCTAAGGCTCTGATCACAACAATCCCAACCAAACAGCCAATTCTTTTAACACTTTTTTCGCAGAGACCATTCAATCTTTTGCTAATCAGCTATCCCCTGATACCATATCCTCTTCCTCTGATATCTCCAACAGCCCCACACTATTTCATTTTCAACCTGTTCCTACATCCCTTGTCTGTACCCTTATTCAGAAACTTAAACCCACCACCCTCTCTGCAGATTTACTACCTGCAGAATTCCTGCAAAAACCTGCAAAAGCTATAGCCTACCCCATATCCATCCTCATTGATATAACTATTTCTGAAGGAACTATCCCATCAATCTGGAAAATGTCACATATTATCCCCTTGTATAAAGGTGGTAATTCCAAATATTTATCTAACTACAGGCCTATAGCCATATTATACCCATTGGCAAAATTATGGAAAAATGCATTCATAAGCAACTATTAAGCTACCTACTAGAAAACAACTTACTAGCCACACTGCCAACATGGCTTCAGACCATTTCATAGCACCACCTCTGCTCTTATCCTTTAATGAATGCATTAATAAAAATCAAAATAACGACACTCTATCCTCAGCCCTCTTTATTGATCTGTCAAAAGCCTTTGACATGGTTAACCACCAGCTACTCATAAACATACTTAAAAAACTGTCACTGGATGCACTTGTTTTACAGTGGTTCCTTTCCTACTTAAATAACAGGCAACAGACTGCACTATGAGAAAATAACTTGTCTTCCCACCTCCCAGTTGCCCTTGGTGTCCCTCAAGGCACCATACTGGGTCCTCTCTATCTTAACAAATGACCTACATTCTGTAATATCTCAAGCTACCTGTATCCAATATGCAGACAATTCCACATTAATATATTCAGCCACTTCACCATCAGAACTTCAGTCCCTAACCCAAAACGTCTTTAGCACAGTAGAGAATTGGCTTCTACACCGATGTTTTATCTTGAACCCAGAAAAAACAAAAATGATACTATTCACTCACACCCGCAGGGCCACCCCACTGAACGTTACTGTTACATCTAGAAATGGAACTATCATATCTCCTGATCCTACTACAAAACTACTTGGGATACTAATTGATAATAACCTTAACTTTGAGCCTCATATTAACAACACTAGAAAAACAGGAAACAAAAAATAGGTTCCCTCTACAGGATCAAATCCTTTCTAACTCCACTAGCCAGGACCACTATTGCCCGTACCCACTTAATCTCAACCCTACTATATGCCTCCCCTATCTATACTAAACTATGTAAAAGCAATCTGAACAAGCTGGTTATCTCCTACAACAATATTGTCAGATTTGCAACTGGGTCAACCTATAGAACCCATCAATGTAACAATCTTAATCAACTAGGCTGGTTAGAATTGCCAAACCTAATACTATTGAACCAACTAATAGTTGCCTATAAGATCCTGTATCAACCAACAAATACACCAGTACTCACTAACCTTATCACCCCTATAATAATCTCAAGACCCTATGCTCATCAAACAAACTACTGGTACAAATAGGTAAAACCAACAATTTGGCTGGAGACTCACTGTTCTCTAATACTGTGGGTAAAACCTGGAATGCCCTCCCCAATCACCCGACCTCCCTATCCTCAGTTACCCTATTTAAAAGCAAACTGAAACCATACCTTAAATCACATTGGTTATGCCCCTGTGTTAACCCAGACTAACTACTTCACTTGTCCCTAGACACTAATCCTCATACCTGTATAAGCTAGTTACTTTTCTATTAACAATAATGTGTGTATGACTTTACAGTTTAATAGTGTCATTTTACATATTTTGTATGAATATCCATAGCTGTTATGTACTAGGATTTTTTTTTATTAATAAGCCAAATGCAACAAAATGTAATGATTGCCAACATTTTGTAATGTACCTGTGTTTTTGTAAATATTTCTCTGTTTGTGGAGCTTTTCTCACCGGGCCTCCACTGAAAATGGACATATATCCAGTTGGACCAGCACGGTCAACAAATGTAAAATAAAAATAAAATAAAATAAATAAATAAATAAAATGTACTATAGTGCTACATACACATGACATGCCCCATATAGATCATATGCATGGGACATAACCCACTACCTCTTACAACACATAATGTTGTGAATGCCTTCATGGATAGTGAGATATCCCACCAAAAATAGCAACTGGAGTCATCCATTGCTCCTACAAGCCTGGACAAGTGATAAGGTAACAGACATTGTATCAGTACGATGTTTCACTCAGGTATGATATCTGCTGCTGGCATGTGTGTCAGTTAAGGATGGCTTAATGGCTAAGGTGTTTGCCTTACAAACACAAAGTGCAGGGTTTTAGTGTCACAAGGGATAATTGGCTAGGCTTAAAATGGCTCGCAAGGGCAGTTAGCTTAGTAATGAACTATGAACTATGAACTACACTAAGTGTGACCTATTTGGCAACAATATCACATAAATGGCCATTGTTAGAGGACACAGACCACATATGGGTTGCAAACATCCAGATATTCCCTAGACATCTGTACAGATGACTAAAATGGCCTGTACAATGGTTTAACAGGTGGCATGTGAGGCAGATGCCATTAACACCCTATATAAAATAATGCTATCGGGAGGTGGTAAACAGGCGTGGATGGTACACACATCAAAATGGTATAACCCACACAGGATATGATTATCACCCAATCACATACACACACACACACACACACACACACACACACACACACACACACACACACACACACACACACACACACGCACAGTTGCCAGTATTGAGATTAAAACCCCTATCTCTCTAGTTATTTTTACTGTAGTGTTACGCAGTTATCAGACACGCCACAGAACGTATATGAATTTACCTTGTCCCAAGGTACTTCTAAGGTGAATGATATCAACAGGCCTTGTAAAGTAGGGTGATGGGAAGTGTAACAGGTGGTACACAACTCAAAATGATATAACCCACACACAATATGATTCTCAAACCAAACACACACACACATATACACACACACACACACACACGCACACACACACACACACACACACACACACACACACACACACACACACAAACACACACACTTACCTGCCAGTATTGAGAATAGAACGCCTGCCTATCTAGTAATTTGTACTATAGTATTACACAGTTATCACATGCACTACAGAGATTATTGGGCTGACAGCTGGCCAAATGTGCTAATAAGGGTAATGACATCAGCAGGACTGATAAAGTGGGGCACTGGGAAGTTTTGTGGGTGGGAATGGCCTAAAACTGTTTCACCTAGAAACAAACAAACATGCACTCCCTCACTTTCACACACACACACACACACACACACACACACACACACACACACACACACACATACACAGGCAGATGATGTGATATTATAAACCCAACTTCAGTACTATTACACAGTGGGGCTCACCTTTTATGCTGGCACATGTAACTGTTTACAACTGGTATGCCACTGTCCACAGCAGGACATCACTGTATGCCATTCAGGTTATCCATGTGTGTGACTCACTCTGTCTGTATCCCCCCGTGTGTGTCTCTCTCTCTATCACTGTCTCTCACTTCCCCACATCTATGTGTGTGTATGCATATGTTATCTGTGGCCCATATATATGTCTGTATATCTCATGCAACAGATGCAGATATATCACATATGGGCCACCTACAGCTACCTGAGGGTAATCCTGTCTGATGGGTATGTGTGGGGACAGTTAAGGTGTACATAGCTGTCTGTATGCACAGACATATATACACAATTCAGTCATATAGTCTGATGTGGGTTCCAACATGTCCTGTGATTGTCTAAGTGAAGGAGCATGCCCAGTATGACCTTCTATAGTTAGAGTGGGACTCCATTCCAGAGATAGGTGTACTCCAGTCCAGGGTTTTGTGTGCTACAGCCATACCTCTCAGGAGTACACAGGACTTTCCTTAGGGTACTTGGTTTGTTTAGCAGACATTTTCTGACATATCTGTAGTATGACACTGCAATGTATTGTGTCATTACCTAGTGGCAGACATCCTCAGATCATCACAGTGCTTTATGAGAGGAAAACTAGTTGTGTGATGCATAGACCAATAATATATGAGGGCAGCTATGTACATTCTTGCTCAACAAGGCCATTTGTGAGGTGTGGCTACAGCCAGTTGAGTGATGACGTGCTGTGTAAACAGTCCAGCAACTTGGTGATATACTGGCTGGGAATCTCCTGCTTGTGTGGTATCTTTCTAACCTGAAATGTCACATCCTTGTGTGGCCATACTTATCACCTGTACATTTTTTGGCAGGTTGTCCAGGTGTTTGACTAGAGGTTTCATCCTTTCTACATAAACTTGTGTTTTTATGGTAAGTTAGTTATATATAATTGAAAAGTGATGTTACAAAATAATGACATACATTACTGTTTCAGACTACACAACCTTCAGACAAATCCAGCTACTGCCAACCCCTCACCCTACCAACTTTCTCAGTATGTAAGGGCAATATTTACAATACATGCCTATCATTGTGCTTTTGTTCCACTTTTATTTCTGCCCTTGTCCAGACATCTTGCTGTCAGAGGATGGGTGTTATGGGTGTGTGCACAGAGTGTATTCTACTGTGCAGGCATGTCCATTATATGTAAAAGCAAACTTAAGAAAAAAGGATTATTGAAAATTACCACTGGCAACAGTACCAAAAAGCACTTATATTCAAAAAAGCCTTAGCACTTCGGCTACACATCCTTCAAGATGTCCATTATATGTGTAGTATATTCCACATAGCACTGTGACTTCCAGGTATGTCAGTGGCAGAGCAGTCGGTGTCACTGACATCCATAACAGTTGGCACTGCATTTATCTGCACATGGTCCTGTCAAAAACAGCACTGTACCTAGGGCACTACAAGACGACTGCCAGGAGAATGTGCTGGCCAGATCCTGATAATATTAACCACACATACACATAGCTCATTGACCCCTGCATATTGTGGACAGGCAACATGTTTTCATGTGTATTGGTACAGCCCTGCCAATGTGGGCTAAGCTGCTATTTCCCTGCAAACATACATGTTACTGCATTTCTGTGGGTATATGGCGGGGGGCACACCTGTCAACTGTACACAGTTGCACAGACTGTGCTGATATTTGTTTTACATTTTGGTTCCATTTATCATACAATTGTACCCTGTCTTGGGGACTAGAGGCATGTCAGTAAAGAGCACAGGTCAGAATGTAATGGCATACATTTGAGTTTCAGAAATCTTACCCTTCATAGCCTTACTGCAACTGCGCGTCCTGATGTGCTATCACTGTGTGAGTCTGTAGGGTGAGGTGATTTAACATTGCTGCAATTTGTGTGCCTTTACCAGACATTTCTCTTTGGTTTTCTACAGCTGACTTGCTGTGTGGGTATGAGGGGTGAGTATGGGGCTGCCACACTGACATCATTGCCTGTGACCTATGACACCCCAGTTAGTTGTCCCCACACATAAACTGCAGTGGGATTTGCTAGCTTGGATACTACTGCATAGTGTGTGGAGGCCAGTTTTGAGCAGACATTTCCTAGTGTCCCACATTGCTGTCAGTTGTCTGCTGCTGTCCCAGTAGGCCACCCCATTCCCTTGCATGCATGCAGCATTACCATAGATATGCTAGCAAAACATACTAATCCATTCATTTATTGTTAAGAAGACTGACTTACCTTGTGCCTGTGGCAGTTATGAGGACAGTGCTTGAGGGTCACCTATGTTGGATGCACACAGTACACTGCCTATACATGGTAAGTTACAGGTAATGTGATGTGCGTGTCATCCATTTTACTGTGTGTGTGCGAGTCAGAGAGAGGTGTCAGTCCCTGGGGTCCCTACAGTGTCAGTGTGTGTGCTATGCACTGCCTCCTTGCCAAGGCCTGAGCATACTGAGCATGTCTCCATCTGCCTGTAGAAGCAGGCTCAGGGACCTCCTCCTCTGAGTCCCTCTGTGCCTGTATGTACCTTGGCAATGGTGTTGGGCTGTTGGCCCTTCCCTGTGCTGTTTCTGCTGCAGCTGTTTCCACAGGATCATATTGTGTAGCATTGCACACATTATGAATATGTGTGAACATGTGGCTGGAGAGTACTGTAAAGCTCCACCAGATATGTCAAGGCAATGGACCCATGACTTGGGCATCCAAAACACATGCTCTATAGTGATCCTGGTTTGTGCATGTGCCTCATTATGGCATTCTTGTGTGGGTACATTTCTGATGGGTGTCATCATCCACGGCTCCAGTGCATAGCCAGCATCCCCCACCAGATGGCCATACGAGGTGCCCCCACTGGCAAATACCTGGTACAGCAGTGATGAATGCCAGTTGTGGGAGTCATGATAGCTTCCAATGCTGCCAGCACACACACTCATGATAATGCCCTGGGCATTGCTCATGACCTGGAAGTTAATGTAGGGGAATCCTTTGTGGTTTATGTAGACCCTGCCCTATTCACTGGGTGGTGCTTTGATGTAGATGCTCGTGCAATGTATCTCACCCAGTACCTCCGGGTATTCTGCAACAGAGTGGAAGAGACGCATATTGCTGGTCCTCTCCTCATGGGTATTGGGAAAGCAAATGTACTCACCAACATGTGGTAGCATGACATCCAGGAACTGGCAGAGTACCCTGGAAGCAGATGCCTGTGAGACCCCCATAATGTCCCTAGTAGGTCTTTGGAAAGTACCTGTAGCTAGAATTCTTAAGGCTATACATACCTTGGTATCCACTGGGATGGGTTCCCCTCTGTTGGCTCTAGGTCTGAGTTGAAGTCAGCACAGCTTGGTGATTTGCTGAAGTATGTCTCTGTCCACCCTGTAGCATTGTACTATATCCAGATCATGCAGCCATTGGTAAGTTACCCTTGGTTGGAACACTCTTCTCCTCCTCCTCTGTCTGTGATGGTTGTCAGCATTATCCTCCTCAGTCTCTAGCACATACTGATGGATCAAAGCAATTTCAACCCATAACATTTTTCCAGTTAAAATTCCCCCACATGTCTACACCAATGGTGCAGAGTTTGTGGGAAAAAAACAGACTGTAAGATATTTGCATAGTTTATACTGTTGTGCTGTAGATGCTGCCTGTATGATTAGCTGACTATGATGTATTCCACCTGCTAGCTATGTAATTTGTTCATGATTGATTTTATTTAGCTAATTTCCTTTTTTTCCTTTTTTCCTTCCCATTTCTGCCCCTTTTAAACCCCAAGGCATGCCGTGCAAACCCTGTGCCCAAATGTAAACAGTCCTGCTATTTCTGGGGGGGGGGTTATGTTTTAGACCAGGTGTGTGCCATGCAAACCCATTTAGCTAAAATAAAAATGAAGAAATGGCCCTCCCTGGATGCAAACACACTCTGCATTTCATGGAATAAGTCAATACAGTCTCAGACACACACTCTTGTTTAGCTGTGCTTAGCTAAGCTTATCTGGGTCCCATAAGGCTCCGATGTGCTTACACCATGCATGACACACCCCCTTTTCATGTCTGTTGCTCCTCCTGCATACACGGTCATGTTATAGCACCTACACGGTTAGGTGAAGTTTGGCACTTAGAATATTTTTGTGATTCAGTAAATTTCCCCTCATTTGCATACCCCACTGCCTTAGTCCATAGTTACTGCACTACCACAGAGCCTTTCCCCTTAACAACCACTGTTCCCTGCTATTGCTTTGATTCTGCATGCCATAGACTATAATGTCAAAATGCACATTTCCCTTAAAATTGAGTTTTCACAATATTTTTTGTATTTTCGGCATGATCATGTTTGCACGCCACTGCCCTATGCTTAAACGGCTGAGATCAGCCAAAAAAAATAACTTTGATTTTTATAAAAATTTTGCACTTTTCCATGCCAATGGCCATATGTTTGGCCATTGGCATGACTAAAGATTATAATACATGCTTTTATTTGAGCTGTCATGCCTCCATTTTAATTTTTGCAGAAATACATTTCTGCAACTAACACTATTTTTGCACGGATGCTTGCCTGCTTGCTGAATCACTAATTCACCTCATTTGTATGGTTTTCACCAGCAAATGGGGTAATTAGCATTATTCAGTGGTGTCCCGGCAGGAATAGTGCAGGCAGGCTCGTGCACATCAAAACAGTAGTTTACTGGATTGCTCAGCGGCCATATTCCATGCAGGAGCGACTTACACTGTTCCTGCATGGAAAAATTATATTATTGAATCCTCTGGATGGTCTTGGTGTAGCTATACTTCATGAGGGCAGACCAGTAGCCTATGCATCTAGAACACTAACCCCAACTGAGCAATTTGAGAAGGAGCTTTTGGCAATAGTATGTGCATGTTCCAAGTTTCATGATTATATTTATAGTTAAGCGATTCAGATTGAAACTGACCACCAACCTCTAGATACTATTCTAAAGAAGCCTATGCATTCTGCTCCAGTGAGATTACAAAGAATGATGTTCAAATTGCAAAAGTACAATTTCAAAACGGTCTACATGAAAGGCAAATGGCTCTATCTGGCTGTTACCTTATCCAGATCACCCAGAAATATGATAAAACAGCATTACACCGAGAATTTTGACTTTGATGTGATGTCAGTGTGAAATTTTTCTACCACTAGGCTTGAAGAGTTGACAGATCACACTCAGACGGATCCAATTTTGCAGAAGCTCAATCATTACATTAATGTTGGATGGCCGTCAAAGCAATCTAGTGTACCACCTGAAGTGCAAACCTATTTTCCTTACAGAGATGAATTGTTGATGGAAGATGGCATTTTTTCAAAGGTCCTAAAATTGTTGTTCCTGCTTCCTTACAGCAAGAGTATATCCAGATTTTGCATTGTGGTCACCCAGGATCTGCATCCACTAAGAGAAGAGTGAGAGAATTAGTATTTTGGCCTTTATTACCAAAAGACATTGATAAGGTACTTACTTCTTGTTCAGTATGCAATAGTACTAGACTGAATTTGCAAAGAGAACCACTTCAGCTAAGTCCAGTTCCTGAACTACCTTGGTCAACAGTTGCAACTGATATTTTTGAGTGGAACAATCAACACTACTTGGTTTTGGTAGACTCTTATTTGAATTGGATTGAGACTGATCCACTATATAACCTAACATCCACTGCTATCATTACTAAGTTGAAACATCATTTCTAAGTTCATCATAGTCCACATAAAGTTCTTTCTGACAATGGTACTCAATTTGCTAGCCATTTTATTCAGAAATTTGCTAAACAATGGGACTTTGTACATGTCACTAGTAGTCTTGAATATCCCCAGTCAAATGGTCTAGCTGAATGTGCAGTGCAGAGCGCAAAGCAATTACTTGAAAGGTCAAAGCGTGACAATACCGATGTGTTCTTGAATTTGCTTAATCTCAGAAACATACCCCGAGATAGTATTCTTGGCTCACCTTCTCAAAGACCACTTTCCAGGCAAACTAGAACTGTGCTACCCATTACTTCCAGTTTATTGAAGCCTAAACCTAAGAACAATAAAACCATCAAGGCTCAGTTGGTTAAGAAGCATAATATCCAGAAATCTAGCTGGAACAGATTGAGCAGATTACGTCATCCATTGAGGCAAGGAAAGATGGTACAAATCTAGACAACAAAAGGTTTTGATCGAATTGGACAGATTACAGGCATCTGTGCTGAGCCAAGATCCTGCCTGGTAGACTCTGAGGATGTGGAATATAGGAGGAACTGTAGACTTCCTCTTTCTGTACCAGAATCATCATCACCATCACAACATTATTTCTGTGATACAGACTTCAAATCTAAGAGTGAATCAGACACTGTTCCCATAGCAGAATGAATTAAAAATTCCACAGGTCAAACATTTTGCAGAGACAGTTCCAGTTCCTAAATCTAATTCCCAGTTTTATGTCACAAGATATGGATGAGTATCTAAGCCTAGTGTGAAATACGCAGCAAAGTTGACTTATTGTATATATATATATATATATATATATATATATATATATATATATATATATATATATATATATATATATATATATATATATATATATATATACACACACACATATATATATATATATATATATATATATATATATATATATATATATATATATATATACACACACACACACACACAAACGAGTGTACTTAGTATTGTATAATGTATGACAAAGAATTACCTGTGATTTCTGCATGCCTAATAGACGCATAGCGTTGTATGAGCTGTTTCTCAAAGAGGGAGGATGTAGATCAGAGTGCAAGTGATGAGTACTGTATCTTTAAGAAGCATGTCAAAGCTCTACATGCATGTATAAATTACGGACACGTGAAATTCTTAGTGCCATTAGACTGAGAGCATGCATGATTGCAGTTGTTCGTTTGTATATAAGTTACTTAAGTTAAAGTCAGTAAACTTCTATAATGATTTGTTTAAAATAAAGCTACTTGAACAGAACCCACAAAGACTCTTCTACTGTGTCCAAAGTAGAAGAGTGACAGTCTGATCATGAGGGCAAAGTCTGAGTGATCAAACAAAGCCAACCATGGGTAAATCCTGTGTTACCCACACATAGGACCAAATTATTACTAAATTATTTCAGTACCATATTCTGAATATTTCATGCCAATGTTCATTCAGTCATTCATTCACTTGTTTAGTTATTTATGTGGACAGGATTAGAATCATTAGGATTTACAGGTGCGGCCAGAGATGATATTTATACAGCTGGAGAAAGTTTGGCTAGAATGACAGGTATTGCTGTTATACAATGACTTAATTTAAGAAAGAAATTGTTTACCTTTATTTAATAATAACATTGTATGACACCACTTCACTTTTCTCCACTGACGAAATGCACAATGATGTGCAATGTACAAACACAGCTTGCACAGTGATGAGGTGATGGAGAAGAGAGACACTTATCTGCAGCAGTTTCTCTCCCTCTTTATTTCTCTCTCTTTCTCTCTTTCTTAATTTCACTGACTTA
Organism: Protopterus annectens; assembly: GCF_019279795.1. Lineage (NCBI taxonomy): Eukaryota > Metazoa > Chordata > Ceratodontiformes > Protopteridae > Protopterus > Protopterus annectens. Next base: position 1,459,306,276 of record NC_056746.1, on the reverse strand, counting down.
CCTCTCCACTTCTTTGCTCAAGAATTCAGGACAAAGGTAAAAGTAATGGTAGACAAAGGGTCTAAATCAGAACAATTTTTAAATATTACTGTAATTCACTTAAAAGTTTAATAGAAAAACATGTTTTGGCATCAACACACATTTTCTGTACAGTTTAAAACTTTACTGACTAGCATTATTGACTGACTGTAATCCATAGTGATTTACCAGCAAATCAAGACTTTTGTGAGGGATGGGGAAATAACATGAGGAAAATCAGGGACATTCTGCAACATTTTGGATAGTTCAGGGAGAGGGTTACTAGCAGTATGACTGGTCTGGCTGCTGAAGTCTTGTTGAACAGCTGGACTTTTGGTCTGGATTCATGAATGCCTGCTCACCATGCTAAGTTCATGTGTGTGACGAAAAGTGATGACTGAGCAGTTTGCAATTCAGGAAATAGCAGCACGTCACAGATGTCTGCAAAATGAGGATCAGTAGCAAAATATGCTAATGACCAAATAAAAAGCTATGCTGTATGCTAATGATGGAAAAAACTGTGGCAGAGCAATTCAGAAACATAAAATCCAACCAAAGACATATTGTGCTTGCTTTAGATTTGAATTCCAAAACATGCTGTGTAATACATCTACAGGAAAACTTTTAAAACGTTTAGGGGTTGCTGCAGTCATTATAAACTTGTATCTGCACTATGATTTCTTACAAGATGCTGCTGTGACTGTTGCTGCTGACAGACATCACCCTGGAAGGTGTAAGGTGTATAGACCACATTTAATGTATCAGAGACTACATGAAACTGAAATACTAGAGTGCTACAGGGCTAATAGGTACACCATACATGGAAAAGTAGACATCTGCTGGCCACATCTGAAGCCCCATGGGAATCACAAAGAACACAGCTCAGTGGAAACTAAGGTATGTGTAGCTTTATTTTAGCTGTAAGGACTTTCCAGTGACCTACAAGGGACACAGTGAGAATTTCACAGGCCTCTCCCTCAAGAATACCCAGTTCCTGAATGCAATGTTTCAGAAGGTAGGGAAGCATATCTGATTTTCACATACTACAGAAGATAGAGCTACCACTGTGCAAAATGTCTATGCCATAGCCCATTTCCCTGTGCACCCACATTGAAATAAAAGCCTTACCTGGTGAACTGGGAAAGAGGTATATGAACAGAAGAAGGTATCACTCCATCAGCTGTCAGGTGGTCTGTAATGTACAAGGTATTATCTATAATGTGTGTGCAGGCCACCCTGGCAGTTTCCACAACTCCCACATATGGCACACCTGTGATGTGTGCCTAAGGTTTTCAAGGGATGACTTCCCATGAGGGCATCTAGTTGAGGATGCAGGATATGCTCATGACTCCTATGAGAAACCCACATAACCTCACTGAGCAAGGTTACAATGCAGATGCACAGACTAGAAATACCATAGAGCATGAATATGCCTTTTTTAAATAAAGGTCCCACTGTCTGGATACATCTGGAGGTGACCTGCAATATGATCCTACCACTCTGCAAAAACACTGAGTATCTGTGCCATCTCACCTAATATTATACTTGGAAAACAGTTGCAGCATGGTGCACCAGGACAGGTAGAGACCACAGTTTCCAGCACCACAGGCAAGGCCAGCTAGCATGAAACAGAGGTCAGATGAGCAATCAACAGCTGGGGATGATCATGGTAAATGGAGACGTGCACAATATGCCAAGGCACTGGCTAAAAGGTAATGAGTTGCACATACACTCACCACTTAACTAAAATAAGAGCTAATTAGATATAAACAGTAACACTAATGCATACAAGCAAACCAGGCTTTGCTTACCAATACAATGGCTGACTACTGTGAGCATCAGACATAGGGAACCCCAGGCTAGGATGCTCTCATCAGCCATAACAAAGGTGAGTGATGAACCTGCAATGAACAGATACTAAATTTCATAAACTGAAGTAAGTATTAAGTAAAAATCAGTGATAGCAATACATAAATGCCAAAAACAATGACTGATATATGCAGCAAATAAAGACACCAACTACGATGCATTGAAATGCAACACACATTACTTTCCTATTCATTTTATCACCACCCTCTGTATCAGGCATGAGCAGACCAATGTCAAACAACCCCACAGGGCCTAGGGTGCTGTCAGCATCATCTACATGGGTAGATGGTCAAGAAATATATATACAGTTTTATAAGTACAGAACAAAAGCAAATACATTAAGATACAAATGACAAATTGCACTCCTACAGTACAAATACATTTCTTTTTGGCCTACAAGATGTATTGCCTACTCACTATGTATATCAGACATAAGCAGCCCAGGTCAGATACCCAGCATGGGGTCTGGGCAATGTCAGCATTATCTGCACAAGGGGGTGAGCAAGCTGCATTACACAACTACTAATACCTACAACTGCTATTACTACTACTACAAATATCACTTGTCCCTCTTTAGTATAGATACTAAAGTTTAACAGATGAAACAAAAGTGAAAATTATTACGTATCCTAATGAAAACTTGATCTTTGACTAAATAAGCATAAGCAGGCCCCTCTGTGCATTTGACATATGAAACCATAAATCACAGATTGTGCAAATGGCAGGGCAGAGTCATCATCATCATTTGCACAGAGTGCGTGTGGTGGTGAGGGGGCTTACAGAATGGCAAGCCATGCATGATGGAGGATAAAGGTCATAATGGATGCCCCTGACCACATGAAGTAACTGTGCCAGAAGTTACACTGTTAGTTCCCTGACCCTGGCTAGAAGTTAGAGCACTACCTGAATGTGGACAATGTCTGCTGGGTGAGCTGTCATCATGACTACATCCATGATCATGATTTCATAGATGACCATATCAGGTTGTGGACACATCCACCACAGATGTAGCAGTGGAATTAGTTTCACTGTGGGAGCAAGATCTGGCACATGCACACTGGCTGATATCTAACAATGTACTGGCAGATTGCCTTTGTGGATGCTGCCCCTCCCTCAGCTGAAGATCCAGAGCAGATACAGCATGGACCAGTAGGTCATTCATCCTGTCCAAGTCAGACAAACAGTTCATGCAGTCTCATACATCAGAATACACAACATACTGTAGTCTTGCTCTGTCAAGACCCTGGTGGAACTTGTCTGTGTGTCCACAATTGTTCTGCATGTACACTAGGAGGCAAATACTGACACACTAGCCTCAACAGAAAGGTGATAAGCACATCTTCGCTGAGCATCTCTACCAGCACCTCTGTGTGATGCTTCACCTTTGTGAAGACTAGGGTGACATTCCAGTAGTTCTGCAACTGGGGTAACCACAATACCCTGATGAACTATGTCCACGTCAACTTGTCCATTCTGAAATGGGACTGTATTATGGGTATGCGTGGGCATAATAACTCTGTCTATACTGTCTGAAGGAGATGTTTGAGTCATAGTCTCCATGTCAGACCTCCCCTCTGCAACCCCAGACTGTACCTGTTTATCACCACCATCATTATCAGGGGCTACCAATTCTCTAACATCAGCAGAGGTCCACAGTGCTGGTGCCAGACAATGCCTCACCAGTGAATACACCAAGAAAAGAGTTCAAATAAAAGAAACAGAAACCTGAATTATCACCAAAATAAATAAACCACACATGCAATTGTATAATCTTAAGAGAGCACTACATATAACTAATACCAAAAATTATGCCAAGACCATGTGAAGGTGGTCATTGTACCTCAATGCTAGATGCACCTGGCCACACAAATGTTATTTGGTAGAGATATCATACGTATAAAATTTAATAAAAACTGTAATGACAGATGTAATATATATGTGAATGGCACCCTGGAGCATCACTACTGGAAATCTTTAGATTCAACTCCAGCTCTGGTCCAACATCCAACACCACAATGTGGAGCTCTTTCAAGATGCCTGGGTATTACAGCTGACAGGAACTCCTCTGTCTCAGTGAGTGGTGGTTCTATAGATGGCCCACATGCAGTAGCCCTTCACTACTTTGCCACAGCTTTCGCTCTGTCAGCATCCTTTTTAATCATGCCAATAGCCTTATGTCAGACCATTAGGTAGTCACAGCCCTGGCCACTCATGTCAGTGCCATCATCACCCACCTGCCACCAGACATGATCATGAAAGGGCTTGTCAGTGGAGTCTGTATCTAGAAGTTATGCCTCATGAATGGAGAGCCTGTATTATGACTTCATTGTTAGCATCTGAGAAGGGAGGCTTCCATGAGGATGAACCATTTGTTTTGGGTTTTAGAGCCATATCCCTGATAGAAGAAAACATATACATTAGAAAAAAGCAAGGCTAGTATACTTATGGGGAGCAAGCATAATTGCCTGCACTACCTCCCTGGTGTGTTGTTTTTTTTCTAAAACAAGATAGATAGCTAGATAGATAGATAGATAGATAGATAGATAGATAGATAGATAGATAGATAGAGAGGTAGAACTTTATATATATATATATATATATATATATATATATATATATATATATATATATATATATATATGCAGTTATCGATTATCATCTTAAAAAACTGTCTAAATAAAAATGCAAGCCCTATACTATCCCCAGATGCATTAATCCCCAGTGGATAAAAGTTATAACTACAGAAGCTGACAATCTGTCTCATGTAAATACAAGAATGTATACAACCACTAAGCAGATAAAACAGCCTAAGCAAAGACTGTTAGTTAAAGTAACAAAAAACAACATAACTTCTACAATTCTGAGACATTTTTGAACAACTAAGGATGTTACAGTTATACTACAGAGAACTCTTAACACATGAATGTTTACAGTGCTGCCATACCACCATGAGATATAAGTAAGGGATAACCGCAATACAAAAAGGTGTTGTTATTTCACTCGTAAATAATTTATCAACATATATTATGAATCAGTAATTGTAATGGACATTACATACCTTGAAAGATTTCAGACAGTTATCCTACCTATTGAAAATTGGCACTGTTGTTAGCCATTTGTTTCGCACCACTTGGAAACCAAGCAGTCTTCCCAAACATGATAGAAGTTCTGTAGCCCCACTTCCTGCTTATATGGTATATATTTACCCCTTTGAGTGGATTAACTATAATTAGGTCTCAACTCATTATCATTTCTGAATTACTCAATTTGCTCAGCATGTTGTGCAAGTAGACATGGTGTTATTTTGTACACTGTTCATGGGTTAATACTAGGCTAACGGCACTTACGGGGTATTTTAAGCCTAGCCAATTACCCAATGTAAGAATCAAACCCTGAACCTTGTGTATGTAAGGTAGATACCTTACTATTATACCAACCTCCCACCCTTAAATAAAGGTTGCACACCCTGTACTAGAACCCAGGACCATGTGTACTCCAGCTCTACACTTACAGCTGCTGCCATGGTACAAGAGCAAGTATTAAGCATTTTGGGTAGGTAATACCTTGCAAGTGGGCCTCATTATCAACCATTCTTATCAGAAGTACACTTAAAGAAGGTGTGTCTAAGGTAAAAGACTTACAAAGAAGGTTTAAATCATATTTACTGAGTTAGAAGTTAACCTTGATACACCCTTTTTTAACATTTTGGAAGAAAATGAGATGTCTGCTCACACGTGGAAGGAAGACTGCTAACAAAGTGGTTGAAACCAATAGCATATGTATATATAAAGTAAAAATACTTAATGGCAAATTTTAAGACATTCTTTGTACAAGGGTAATACAATGACGTAATGTGCAACAACTGCTGTCAGAAACTCTTGCCTTGCAGACAGTTGTTTGCAACTTCATATCCTTTTGAATTCTCACTTCTCCAATATTCGCAGTCACATAGCTGTACTGTGACAAACTAACGACACTCTCATAGCATGGGTACAGTGCAGAATGCATGGAAATGTCAGAAGTGCAATGCTAAGTGCAAATGCTTCACATTCTCCTTTTTCATTAAAATGTTCAGTTGGCTCAACATGTTCATCATATCAATTCCTCATCGTAATGCCATGGGTGCAATATTCAGATCTTCTGAAGATGCCATCTACATTAAAACTGTGAAGCAGACTGTACACATTTTACTTGTATAAAGTCACATAGTTGAGAAATCATCATTTTGATTTATGAATACTCAATTTTTTTTTGGTTTCATCCTCTGTGCATCAATGCTCATCAGTGATACCCTGCAGGGAGGGATTAATGGTTCATATTACACATTCATGATTACACAAATCCAAATCCACCAAAACCACTAGAGCAAGCGACTTAAACCTTAGCACGGATATAAATAGGACGTGCTGGAGGGATAGATTTATCACTCAGAGACTCCCTATGCTGTGGAATAAAATCCCGGTCCATGTGAGGCAGAGCACCTCGCTGACTCTGTTCAAGAGAAATCTAGACCTGTGGATGGGAGATCGTAGTTTACCCCGGGAATCATCTCTGTGTCACTGCTGGACAGAGGCACAACAAACTAATGGGCACAGTATTTTTTCATATAAGGGGTGGCGTAAGCCACAAAAATTTGGGCTAGGCTTATAAATGCCTTAGGGCAGATAGCCTAGTATAAACCTATGAACCTATGAACCTATATCCTATAATACAAATTCATAATTTGATTTTGCAGGCGCAAAGACTTAGCCATCATTCTCACAAATGACACTGATGGTGGTGTGCCTTACTTAGCATTTTGGGCTTTACTGAATGCAAAAATTACATTTATGTAACTTCCTCAGTGGCTTAATATGTGAATGAAGCATGTTTTGATTAACAGCACAAGCACTGTGGGGTTTGAATCCACGGTACAGATAATTTACTTTTTTGTGGCATAATACATGTGATCTTTTTTCTTTACTTTAAACTGAACTACACATAATGTTAATGTTGCAATATACTTGTGTACTATGGATGCTAAACTTGATAATGTGACCTGTGTCACCTGCGTTGCTCACATCATTGATTATAGTAATAACACACTTCTGTGTGCATGCTGTGGAATAAACAGTACAAGTGTAATACAATGAGGAAAATAAATGTTGCCAGATAATGAATTAGTTCAATATGTAGCACACAGCAACACAACTTTCAAAGCATGTTTCAACACTGCTTCAGTGGCATTTTATTATAATGACCAAGCGTACATCATCCTGGAATATGCTGGCGAGAACATCAACTTTTGTACACTCTATATGGTGCTTTCCTCAATATTTGTTATCCCATCAGTATATAATGCTATCATTTAAAACAACATCTCTTCACACATATGGTAAACAGTTGTATTGCTTCTTATTTTTTGCATGATGGTTGTCATGGAGAACAGTCACCAGTCAGGAATGACTGTAAACAACTGGCACTTTAGATATTATGGCAAAAACTGAAAACATAGTCAGTTGGCCACAAAATAAGCATGGCTTCAGCACGCATTACCATTGAAGATATTACAAAAGTGAGAAATGTTTCCACAAAAAACATATATCTGCCTCAAATTATTACTCCCAAATAAAGAAACATTGTATAGTGCAACACTACAGGTCTGTCAGAAGGAGATAAATGTCCAGACATGTACAAATTTGCATTCCTCAGCTTACACCATTTGAATATCAGTTCCCCTGTGGCACTGGCAGTTAGTACACAGAGCTCAGAACTTCATGTTTATTTTTGTTGTTGGTTTGATTACAAGTTATCACTCACAGTTTATAAGTTTTTATGTAACACCAAGGTATTGTGCACTACTGAAACACAATGTACATGGGGACAAAACAGAAAAGCAATATCATAGAGATGGTATCATATTTTTGTGTCCATATTATGAATACTATAAATCATCTTAGAGCACATGGCCAGAGGTGGCAATATATCATTTGAAATGTACCTGATATAGCAATATTAACCATCATTTCCTATAGTCACTGTGGAACATGTGTGTGTGTGTGTGTGTGTGTGTGTGTGTGTGTGTGTGTGTGTGTGTGTGTGTGTGTGTGTGTATGTGTGTGTATGTGTGTGTGTGTGTGTGTGTGTGTGTGTGTATGTATATATATATATATATATATATATATATATATATATATATATATATATATATATGGTTTACTATCAAAAAGTTAAACGTTGGTTCAGACAACACGGAAAGTCGAATATTAGGTAGTCAACTTCCGTGTTGCCGAATGTTAGAAGATTGAGAGTACATATCAGCGAATGCAAGTGTGCATCAGGTGTATCAGGAGAGCCTGCAATGTCTCAGAGAGGGAAGGGGTAAGTATACGTTCAGGTATCACTGATTGCCATTTCATAATAGCACTGATTATACAACTAGGTTATCAATGATCTGGAAATTAGCTCATAACTGTCAGAGTAATACATTACTGTGCATACTTTACATTAGCAAAATGTGCATGCCTGTTCATTCAGCATTGCATTAGTCATTGGTTAGGTACATATATATGCTTGTGTTTTCAAATCCAAATAACAAAATTTACTTTTCATGACGTAATTAATTAATTATTATTTTGTAATCAGTAATGTAGAATAACATTTACTCATTTCACATATACGTTTAATGACATGCTCTGCATAAACCCACTTTCCTATACTTACACGTTCTGTACAATGTTCATAATAGTGAGAGCTAAGTAGATTAACCTTTAGTGTAACATAAACGTATGGCCTCACAGTCACATCTGGATTAATGTGGAATATGCATTGACTGGGATTTATTAGAATTACATTACATTGTTGATATTTTTCTTTGTTGTCTCCCCCTCCACCCTCTCTCTCTCTCTCTCTGTATATACATATATATATATATATATATATATATATATATATATATATATAGAGAGAGAGAGAGAGAGAGAGAGCAAGAGAGACATATATTATTGGTGGTTCAGACTGCCAGCACTACATAGCTGGCTGCACTGCCACCATCACAGTCAGCACCCAGCACTTTTTGGTCACAACCTGCCAGTGTTGCCTTCACAACATCTGTACTACCTGCACCACCTATGTTGGGTAGCTTTGCCCCAGGGGTTGTGGCAGTGGTACCCACCAGGAGTAGTGCCAGTGGAGGTGGTGATTATTTTACCTGGCAGGAGCTGATTATGAAATGGAGCTTCAGTGCCCAAAGCAGCCATATGGAAAGGATCCTGTAGTAAATCACCAAAGCACTACCCTATCCAGCAGTTATCTTGGACAGGAGACAATGGTGACAGTTCTGAAGATAAGAATCAGATTCCCACTGTATTCATGCTGGATGGGGTCAGTCCTCCCAAGTCTCATACCTATCTAAAATCATGTTGTCCCCCAACCTCATATGCTTGTTACCATCCCTGTCTATCTTATTTGTCCTGTACATCTACACCTGCAACCTAACCTATCATACATATCTACCACTTTTATTCCTAAGCACCTTCACCAACATCCCTCTACCTTAAAAAAGGAAGAGGGCACCTGCCCCCACCCAAAAAAAAAACCATCCCCATACATAGCTTTCCACTTCTCATTTGCGTATGTATGGCACATTTGATTTGGTCCACTTGGTCACACATCCTGTATGTGGTGGCTATCCAAATTTCCCAAATTCCTTGTAAAACTACAATCTTAACTTGTGAAGAAGTGGATAAACATGATGCTTTCCTACTTCTATCCTGCTCTACCCTGAATAACCCCTTCTCAGTGTTGTACTCTCTGCTTGCTCCCAATTTTCATCATTGTCATATCAACCTGATTTTACATCCTTAATCTGGTCAAAAAATAAATTCACACACCATTCATATGGTGCTGCTCTTAAAGTTATGCTTAGCATAACTGCATGACAGAAAACAATACTGATACTATGAGGTGGTCATTATTATATGTACACTGGTTCAAGTGCTTAATTTACTCCTGATGGGATGTTTCACTTATCACTACTGTTGTGAAGTTTGATCCACACATTGTTCCTTCATAATTTTGTCGTGGTCTCTTCAACTGTGTGATTTTGGATATCTGAAATGTTACTTCTGCTGTGTTCTGAGGTAATGCACAAGTGTACAGAATGTTGTGTAAGATCTGCAGGTGTTCAAATCCAGCATTGTGTAGAAATTTTGTAACAGTTTTCTTTATTTTGCAATTTTACCTTGCGAAGAAGTGGACAGATATGTTACTCTCTCACACCACCATCCTGCTTATTCCTTAATTACTCTACCAGTATTCTACCATGTGCCTGCTCCCTATTTACAACACTGTCCTGAAATCCCCATTTCATGATTTTAATCATGTCAAAACTTAAATTCACACACATGGCTGGAAGTAGATAGAAACAGAAATGTCTATGTCTTTTCTCATTGTTCTATATTTGGCACTGAGCAGCAAAGGCCACTGTTAAATCCTGCCCTATGTTAACAAACTCAAATAAATTATGCATGAGCTAATACTTTGCCATCAGTTGTGCAAATGAGCTTGCCAGCAGTGCACTTCAGTAAGTGATTGTGACAGACTAAAAGTAATGTCACTGGCCTCTATTAGCTGCATATGACCTATAGGCTTTTTTGCATCCCAATTATGAGAAGTTTATTCTAATATAGTCTATTTACTTCTAAATGAAAATGAGTGTGCGAGTGTCTCACATTACCCTTACAATTCTGTTCCATTGAACTGGTAGAATTACAAACATATTTCCAGAGTAGTATTAATGAGCTTAGATTATGTATTTTGCATATATGCCTCGTAGTTATCTTGCACACTTGCCACTGATGCACACATAAACATAAGACTTACATGCAATGATATGGAGATTAACAGTCATAAATGCATGGGTGGCAATCCACTGGTTGACATCTGTGACTATCACCCAACACATAACTATTCAATATATCTTAATGTGACACACATATGCATCATTCCCTATGAAAACAATTAATTTGCATTGAGCTGTGATCAACATACTGTCTGTTAGACCATGTTACCCATCCTCCCAAATATACATCATGTAAACTACAACTATGTGCTGTCTTACTCCTGTAATAAGACTTTTTCTATGGCATCAATGGTTAATACACAGTTCTATAGAATGTGGACTTAAGCAGGTGTTTGAATCCAGCAATGTTTAACTACTGTGTAACAGAATACTGACAGGCAAGAATGGCTTAATTGACAGATGTGATATGAATAATTCATCTATGTGGTAACACTTACATGGCTAAAGGATTTTAATGCCTTGAACACTCTTTCAGAGGAGCCATATGCATTTCAACATAATGCTCAAGTCATCCATTGTGTGACTTCTGATATGACTAATTCTGTGCCAACAGGGGTTATTGCACAGTTCTCTAGAATATGGTTAAATGCATAGGTGTTTGATTGTGGCAAAGTGTAACTAATGAGTGTGTAACAGAATACTGGCAGGCAGAATTGGTTTATCCAAGAGATTTGATGTGTATAATTCCTATTAGTGGAAACATTTACAAAGGAAGAGAGAAAGCCAAGTTTTGTACTACCTTTTATAGTAGCCATGTATGCATTCAAACACAATGCTCAAATTATTCCATTAAGTGTGTATTTTGTGACAATTGTGATGTGACTTTCCCTGTGGGGTCAGTGATTAATACAAAGCTCTAGAGAATGTGGTCTTAGAAAGGTGGGTGATCGAATCCAGCAGTGTGCATCTAGCATGAGTGTGTAACAAAACAGTAACAGTCAGGGCTGGCTTAATCAGCAGACATTGTGTGGATAATTCAACCTGGTTACAACAGCTGCATTTTTTGATCCTCAAACCTCCTTTTGGTCAAAACATACCCATTCAGATACACTGCCCTATTTACCCCTTCTACTATGTGCTTTCTGACAGTGGTGCTTTGACTTCTGCTGTGGCATCAGAGGTTAATGCACAGTTCTGGAGAATGTGGACTTACATAGTTAGGGGTAAAAATCTGGGAAATATAAATACTGTGAGTGTGTTAGACATTAATGACAGACAGGATTGGCTTACACCATATCTGTGATGTGGTTCACTCAACATATGGTGGACATTTAAATAGCTACAGGATTTTGATCTGTCATACTCCCCTAAAGGGAAAACATATACACTCAAAAATACTACTCAAGTTACCTCTTCTAGTGTATGCTTTCTGACAACTTTGTTATAACTTTTTTTCCTGTAGCATCAGCAGTTAATACAAACTTCTATAGAATGTGGAGTTAGGCAGTGCTTTGAATCTGTCAGTATGTGAGTACATAGTAAAAGTTTTGAACATGAAACTCAAGAGATGTGATATGTCTCATGCAACATATGTGTAACATTCATGAAAAGCAGAAGACAAGTGATGCTGGTAAGCTGTACTTCCAAAAAACAGTCCAATAACATAAAAACAAAAGAAGCAACAGGCCACGGCTATATATAAATTAAAACAATTTAATCCACAACAGACAACAAAAGGTGAGCACTTTCGTGGACCAAGCCACTTCATCAGACAATGAAATGAAACAAAAAATTCCTTTATATACCATCCCATGCTCATTGATTAAAACCCTACCTTCATTTAAAGTCACACATCATTTTATATTCAAATACACCATATAAAACAACTCACTTAAAAATTAAGTAACAAAACTGTGTATAAACCATAATGCAACATTACACATTAAAATGTTATACATTAAAATGTCACTTTAACAGGTCTCTCCCTAAGAGAATGGGCTTAATATTCATTTTGTCATTGAGGCCCTTCCCCATACTAGCCCTGAGTCTCACAATCCATTCAAGTTCTTTCGTCTCAACTTTTAATTTCACATCTCCCCTCCTGAGGTTGTCCACAACTCTGTCAATCACCATAAAGGTAAACCTATGTGTATCCCCATTGGTTCCTACATGCCTGGCTAAGGCATTTGTCTCTGCCTTCCTCACTATATCATAGAGGTGCTCCCGCATGCAGTCCCTTAACCTCCTGGTTGTCATCCCTACATAGAATGATGCACAGACCACACATTGTTCCACTTCCTTGTGACCATGCCTAGTTTAATGATGTTTGTATTGCATTTTCCTTTGATTATTAACAGAAAACAGCATAACTAATCAATGGTAGGGACTAATTGTTGATATTTCTTGTTTTGTAGAAAAAACTACCAATAATTTGCCTTTGGCAATGTGGCTGTAATGACTGTCACATAATGGAGTTTGGTGAAGATGCACACAAGACACCAACAGTATTATAAGCCTATCTAAAATGTTTAAAGTCAACAGTTTCCAGAGTTAAGTGGCAACCTGATAGGATGCTGCAACTGTCTATAAACTATGTTGAGTATTGTGATCCAAGTATTAGGATTTGTTGCACAATGTTCAATTCAGTAGTCATTTTCCAAAAAGTTGTTAAAAACCTTTCAGGGTGTGTACTTTGTCATTGGTGTGATAACTGTTTATGTGTGACAGCATGAGCTAATACACACTCAGTGCAATTCTTACATAGGTACATCGGCTTTCTACTCCTATCAGTTATATTTTGCAACAGTACATGTAGCAATTCGTGATACACAATAATGAATTAATGCACAGATGTGTTGTGATTACTACTCCTAGGAGGTAACTTGCATAGGTGGTTTTGTTATAACACTTGTATTATACCATGATCCCCCCAAAACGTGCACGCTGATTGGCCAGCGTGCCCGTTGTAAATTGAGTTATACTAATGGAAAAAGGTCCGGTCGCCCGGACTTTTTTCCATTAGTACAACTCGTTTTTTTTAAACACTGTCTCGCTATGTTAAATGGGTTTAACATAGCGAGACAGCTTTAAAATAAGCAACAGAGATCTCCTTTGCTTATTTTAAAGCTGTCTCGCCATGTTAAACCCATTTAACATAGCGAGGCAGTGTTAAAAAGCAACGGAGAAAGCAAAATCTCCGTTGCTTTTATCTCGCTATGTTAAATGAGTTTAACATAGCGAGACAGTTTAAAATAAGCAACGGAGATGTCCGTTGCTTATTTTAAAACTGTCTCGCTATGTTAAACTCATTTAACATAGCGAGACACTAAAAGCAACGGAGATCTTGCTTTCTCCGTTGCTTTTGCTCACAGCTCTGATGTACCGCGCAGGCGCGCAGTACATCAGAACTGCCGCGGATGCCAGACATCTGCGGAAGGGCAGTAAACAGGCATTATACTATGCCATTATTTAAGAAAAGTAACAGTTTCTTTTCTTAAATAATGTCATAGATGATAACACGCCTGGTGGGTAATGCTAAATTACCACGGTTGGCTTTGTTTCCTCGGGCTTCGCCTCGGGACCAACCCACGCCAACCGTGGGTAAATTTAGCATTACCCACACCCAGGCGTGGGTTATTGCTATAATCATGCCCATATTTATACACTGACATACATAAAGTTGGTAATGAACTCCCTTCATCTTATTACAGGTTTATTGGCATGTCCCCCATCTCCCATATTCATACATCTCATATTTCTTTTTAATTTTTCAGCACTGGTGTTTCTTTTATTGTAGCCTATGTATTCCACTATCAAACTGTATGTATATATGCTTTTGTTAATTACATTTGTACTAGTGTTTTATTTGATGTTATTTAACTCTATGGAGCTTTTTGCCATGGGCCTCAACTGCAAATAGGTATTTATTACCCAGTCAGACTTTCATGATAAACAAGTGCCAATAAATAAATAAATAAATAAATATGTTATGGTTTACACACCCATAACAATGTATGCATCATAATAATGTATTTTCTGTTCCACATGGCATTTGTGTTTCTGCAGCATATCTTTATGGATTGCAGTCTATAATGATCTGGATCTGTTCTATTTCTCACTTCCTATACTTCACAGCAGACAAGTTTTACTGTCACAACTGTTCTTATACACACACACACACACACACACACACACACACACACACACACACACACACACACACAGACTTTTTTTCTGTTTCATTTAATTTTTACACTTGCTAAACAGCAAAAGTGCTGCTTAGTGAGTCTAAAATAAACCTTTTGTTTTATATATTTTCCACTCACTAAACATCAAAATAGCTGCTTGATGAGAGTAAAATACTGGCAGCCATTAGGTTATTTTCAGTCTGAGCTCCATGGCTGCCCCTGATGGAGAATGTTCATTTTCCAGTCAGTGTGTGATCTACAGGTCACAAAAATGTTAATGAAACCCTGTTGTTTTTTTTATTCTGCTCCTTTTGCAATGGCACACTGATTGGACTATCCACTCAGCATGCGTGTTTTTGAATAATAAAGACTTATTATTGTATAATTAGCAATGGCGTCTTTATGCAATAACCACAGAAAGAACTGTCTTTATGCAATAGTTTTAAAAGCATCTCAACTGAACCACAACTCTGAATAAAGAAGAATATTTTAATGTTTATGCCTTAACATTTAAATAGAGTATGTTCGTCTTATTAGACATAAAATTACAACAGCTCAATATACTTCTGGTTAAATACCTTTTTAAATTAGCTACTTTGATGGAAATTAATAACTACACATACTTAAAAATGGTTATTGTATAAATGCTGCTGTTGGTTCATTTTTAAAGGCCATTCTGACCTTAATTTGATTTTATATGCACATATCAATATCAATGTTTTCAGATTTTTTCATAAAGGTTTCTGAAAACAGCTATACTCAGTGTTATAGATCACAACACATGCTCTAATGGTATTGAAAGCAAGAAGACAATGGTGTTTCAAATGTGTGGACATCTGGATATTAGCCTGTCATGTCAAAACTGTGAAGTGCTGTAATATTTAAATACATGACATAAGTATCGTTTATTCTAAAAATAAAACAGTTTGTTAGTTCTGACATAATAAAAGCACATTAAACACATTATTCTAATATTTAGTAGTTTTGTTAGCTGGACAAAATCTCACATGTATGTTTCTTGTGAAATTATCTAGCCATTTATAGCACTTTTTATTGTCTGCTGCATACTTTTTACTGTATTTTATTGCTGTAAACTAGTCTGCATGGATGTACTGAAATTGTCTGCCTTACAGGGCCTGATAAATAAGGTTTTCACTGTCACACTGTTTGTAAAGCTTTTTAGCTAGTTTCACTGTGTGAAAGGTATTAACTGGAAATTTTCACCATTTGTTAATCATCTGTTTGTTTGTTCTGATTTCCTGCCAAGGAGTGTATCATATAACTGATTTGTTTGCAGTTAAAAGCATTCTCTAGAGTCTCCTTGCTCCTTTATCTGTTTAAAACTTTCATTTAGTGGCTCACTGCTGTTTTTCTGCTGTGATAAACATTTCTATAGTGGTTTCTGCCTAAAATAGTGTAGCTAGTAGCTGTATTATAGTTTACTTGGTGGCTTTACAATTGCCCACCCCTACTGTAAATTTGATCTGGGACACTCCTCCCAGTCTGGTGTTATTAGCTCATTCTATCTAATACAGAGAGAACATTTGAGAAGGCCAACCCACTTAGTTTCTTAACCTTGAATTATCTTCTGTTCCTCCTTTCTCCCTTTCCACTTTATAAAAAAAAAACACTTTGCTAGAATCTACCATTGCCAGAATCTCCTTGTGTTCTGACTGAGTGTGCTTCTCAAACAATTTCGAAATATAGAGCTGATAAGTATATTTTTGGCACTTTTTAACTGTTCAGAGTTCTGCACTGTCTTAAGTTTTGCTTGACTGAATTATTTATATATTTGCTGGCATTGTTTTCTGATTCTCTAAGTGCCTCCATTTTGATTTTTTCCTAATTTACTGCTTTCTGCACTTGTTCTTAGTCATTTTTTAAATTTAATTGCATTTATTTAAACTGTATTTGCTTTAATATTGCTACACATTCAAGTGTGCTAACTTGCACTGCATTTCAATTGTTTTTACTGCTGTTTTAGTTGTTTTGCTATAAAAAAATAAATAAATAAGTTCTAAGCTTGTTTCCCACCTGTCCTGTAATTAGTCTAGTCCAGATACAGATTTGCTGTATCCAGGATTGTTTGTAAGCTTCAGAGCCCCCCCAAGCCTTTCTTGTGTTGGGGAGAAGCCTTCTAGCATATTAGTGGGAATGGTTAAGCACTAGGTAGCCTATCTACCACAAGAGGAGTGGTTTCTGGTCCAGAAATTGTAGTTTATTGGCCGTTTGGGTAGTTTTTCCATCCCTTTCAACATTCTGGTTTAAAAGCCTGAGTTTGTGCTTATTTCTTGCCTTTCCTGTAACTAGTCTAGTTCAGATACAGATTTGCTGTATCCAGGACTGTTTGTAAGCTTCTGAGCCCCCAAGCCTTTCTGTGTTGGAGGGAAGCCTTCTAGCTTATCAGTGGGAGTGGTAAGTACTAGGTAGCCTATCTACCACAAGAGGAGTGGTTTCTGGTCCAGAACTTGTAGTTTATGGGTGTTTCAGTAGTTTTCCAACCCTTTCAACTTTCTGGTTTAAAAGCCCAGGTCCGCGTGGGTTTGTGCTTATTTAAGCTCCGCTCGGCTGGGCTGAGCTGAAGTAAACTATTACTGGTGCCAGAAAGTCTGCTCTACAGTTTTCCCTTAGATCTTGCTACTTCTTTCTCTCTTGCACTTCAAATAGCCTAATCTCTTTGCACTTCAACAGGTTTTTTATAGCAATTATTAAAGCACACCTAAGTGCCATCAGCTCTAGTCATTCTTCACGGAAATAGCTCCAGTACTTAGTAGTCATGACCACTCCTCCTGGCATGATTAAATGGCAGTTCCATGTGCTTTATCCTATTAACCTGGTGCACTTGGCCATTCTGAGGCAGTGTAGCAACTGCCTCATGTACACAGACAACCCTCTCCTCTTACCTCCCAACACTCAGACTTGTGAGAGATGCACTTATATCACCAAATTGCAAGCTATACACTCTTCAGCCAAGACCAGACTAGCTGGTCAAGAGTAGAAAGTCAACACCTGCACCACACCACATGGAGCACATAGCCCTCCAGAACATGCACTATCACAGCTCTAACATAAAAACACAAGACACACACCGACCTTCATGGAGGCTCTCAATAGAAATTTAAACAAACAGCAGAGATCTCCAAGCCAGAAATGTACTCGACCACCACAACACAACACAAACCACAGACACATAGCTCACCTCCATAGTGTGCCCCTCAACCTAAGTCCATAAGGCAAAACATCTTACCCAATACACTAATCATAGATGACTCAATAGTGAGGCACACAGATGTCCCACTCACTAGGTTGAATAAGGAGAAGGTAACAGTCAGCTGACTATCAGGTGCCAGAATCCAACACATAACACATGCACTCAGGTCGCTCCACAACAAGTACAAGTATGACGCTGTCATTGTCCATGTGGGTGTGAATGACCTGAGATGCACCTTCCTGGACTACATGAAAACAGACATGGTGAATCTCTTGAATTATGTGGCCCAGACAGGTATGACACTAGCCCTGAGCAGTATCCTACCATCACCCAGAATGATACTGCAGTACAAACAAAACATGATTGACTTCAGCAATTGGCTATGTTTCTGGTGTCATTCTAAGGGGGTCCAGTATCTGTCTGCTTGGGATGGCATGATTGACAGACCTCTATGCTTTGCCAAAGATGTCCTGCATCTGTCACTTCTGGGTTTCCATGTACTGGCTAAAGCTCTTGCCACCCCTATAGTGCCTTTTTTAGGCAGTGTTCCAAAGACCAAATTACCACCATAACAGCTATAAATAAATGCAATCTGAGGGTCATGCTACTCAATGCTAGAAGTCTAAATCTCAAGATGCACTCATTCAAAGCACTCCTCAAAATGGAGAACATCGACATTTGTGCTGTAACGGACACCTGGTTTAAAGTGGCAGAAAGCACCCCTGCGCTACCAGGCTATAACTCATTCCACACCTTTTGGCCCCAAAACCTGAAGCTCCAAAGGCAGTGGTGTCTCCATATTCATAAAGGATATGCACACCTCCAGACTAGTAGCCCAGCATAACACATCTGAGATACTTCAGGTACAACTAACACTGGGTAAGATGGCGATCCAGGTCAAAGCCTGCTATAGGGTCCCAAACCATGTCCCTTGACTCTCACTCTACATTCCTAAGCACCCTGGAATCTATCAAGGTCCAATCCAACACTCTCATACTAGGAGACTTCAACTACCTATTCATCAGCTGGGAAAACTACTCAAGCATCAATACACTGGCCCAATGCTTGCTGGAATTCATCAATTGCAATGTCCTGGACCAGCTCATTCTGACCCCCACTAGAGGAAGAAACATCCTGGACCTGGTTATTACTAACATGGGTGACCATTGCTCTACACCAATAGTCAATCCCTCCCTGGTCAGATCCAACTATAAACTAATCACCATGGAAATCCACATCTCACCCACACCCCCCACAAAGGTAATCACCTTGAAAAACTTCTCCAAAGCTGACTTTGGACTCCTAGAAACAGAGGTGGTTAACTTCACAGCACCCATGCCAATGGAAAATAGCTCCATGTCTGCCGAATCATACACCAATGCACTGTACAAACATGTACATAAATGCATGGAACTAGCCATACTCAAGAGAACCAAGATGCTCTCCTCCAAAAAAAGAAAGCCAATCTGGTGGTCCCCAACCATTAATAAATTCTACAACAGAAGGAAGAAACTGTTGCATAAAAAGTTGAATATCCCAAGACTGGAAAAACTCCCTTATTAGCCTCAACAAAAAGTTGAGATCCCTCATCAAATCCTCTAAAGCCAGCTATGAAGGCAGAATCACTGCAGACATTAAAACCAATCACAAAGCCTTCTATAGTTATATCAAGAACCTCCACTGCAATACCCAGATTTGCTCTGAGTTACTGCACAATGGTACCTCCTATACTGAGCCAACAGATATTGCCAACATACTGGCCAACAGATTCAGTGCCAGCTTTACTCCTCTCACCCCCCTAAAGGACCAATCGCAATACCGGAAGAATGCCAGGCACCCAGCATTACTGCAGCATAGGTTAAAGCTGCATTATCCAAGGCCAAGAATACAGCTTCCTTGGGACCCAATAATATCCCTGGCTGTGTTCTACATGAACTACAAAGTTAACTTGCATCACATCTGTGTGCCCTGTTCAGTCACAACCTCACCTCAGGCTTTGACCCTACCGAATGGTGCACTGCTACAGTCATCCTTCTCCATAAAGGGAGAACAACTACAGACCCTGGGAATTATTGCCCCATTAGCCTGATGAGTCTGATATGTAAAGCTATAGAGCACATCATCATGGACCTGATTAACAAAGATATAGGAAATCTCCAGACTCTGGACCCCACACAGTTTGGCTTTGTGAAAGGGAGATCATGCCTGCTCAACCTGGTTGACTTCTTTGAGTCAGTCACCAGGGCTGTGGATGAAGGTAAGGCAGTGCATATAGCCTAACTCGATCTGGCCAAGGCCTTTGATACCATTCCTTACTCAGGAATTATTGATAAACTCACCAAACTAGGCATCAACCCCTATATCACTAGGTGGGTTGCAAACTGGCTCACAGATAGAGCATACAGTGTGAAAGTAACAAACCCCAAGTCAGACTGCTGACCAGTCACGAGTGGAGTCCCACAGGGATCAGTCCTGGGTCCTCTCCTGCTCGGCATTTACTTCTTAGAAGTCCAGGCCAACACAAAGGGACTTTGGCTGACCAAGTTTGCAGACAACCTGCAAGCTGGGAGCCATTATTAACTCCCCAAGTGATGCAGACGTCCTACAGAAAGGCCTCACTGAGAACAATGACTGGTGTCAAAACCATGGCCTTAAGATTAATGAAAAAAAAATACGTCATCATACCCTTTGATAAAAACTCAGTTCCCACTAATTACCACATCGAATGGAACCCACTGAACACTGAAGGCATTATAAGAGATCTGGCAACGCAGGTTGACAGCAATCTCACCTTCAACCACCACATTGCAATTGTGGTCAGAAAGTCCTTCTATGTGGCACATCTCATTACCATGGGTTTTGCATCCAGGAGGAAAGAGGTCATCGTCTCTCTCCACTCTTCCCTCATTAGACCAGTCATCGAGTATAATGTCCCATTTGGCATCTACCTCAATAGACACCTGCAACAGCTGGAGAGGCCACAGAAGTACCGCATGAAGAGGATCCTAGGCATTAAATACATGTCCTACATGGACAGACTCAAAAGACTCCAGCTATTCTCTGTCTCATATCGCCTACTTAGAAGCGATCTCTGTTTGACTTATAAAGCCATGTCTGACACAGCTCTGTTAGAAATGCTACATCTAAAGAAATCCCAATCCCGCCATACCACACACTTCAGAGACCTCAACCTCATTACCACAATCAACAGAACATGCTGGAGGGACAGGTTCCTCACCCAGAGACTGCCCATGCTCTGGAATAGACTTCCCATACATGTCAAGCAGAGCACCTCACTGTACCTCTTCAAGAGAAATCTTGATGAGTGGATGGGTAGTAGAAAGTTCACCCCGGAGATCACTCCAGTGGCTCTACTTGATAGAGGCACTGGGAACTAATGTCAGGAGGCATGATGCCAGGGCACTTTTATGGGCTAGTCTTGTAAAGGCTCCAAGGCCATTAACCTAGTACACACCTATATACCTATGAATGTCAAAAACTGAGCAAACATAATGGCTATATAAACTTACTGAGTGTAGTTATAAATATTGGGCTATATTTACAAAACTGTCTGAAGATTTATAAGAAAACATGCCACAATGCTGTACTACAAAATGTACTTTGTTGGTGACTTTAGATATAAGCACATATACACAATTTTATCTTCATATAACAGTCCATCATTACATAAGTCTAAACTGGGATCCAACATAAATCCAATGACAGAAAAGGTCACTAAGCTTCTGAGAAAAAGAAATATGATATTTACTTCTGATGTAATTCTTACTCAATAGAGATAAATTTACTTTTTTTACTATTTACTGCACTTCTCATGTTGAAAAGAACTTACATTTTCACCCTTTATGAAAACTGAGTAAAATTATTCATGCCAGACTGTCACGGTGAAAATTCTGTGAAAGCCTACATATGACACCTCTGCATAACAGGCCATATCTCAGACCTTCTTTGACAGTTCTTCCAAAAGCTGCAATTCCACCATTTATTTATTTATTTATGTTTATTTATTTTTATTTTACATTTGTTGACCGGGCTAGTCCAGCTGGATATATGTCCATTTTCAGCAGAGGCCCGGGGAGAAAAGCTCCTCGAAAACACAGTGTAATTTATAATAAATGACTGCGGTGGTGGTGCTGCGGTAACGTTATCGCCTCCCAGTTAGACGTTGCCCGTTCGATTCTCAGTTAGAGCGTCTTCTGTGTGGCAACATGCATGAATGGGCGTTCCTTCGTTGAAGGTTGTGCATTAGGCCCGGCAAGCCAGCACGTAAAACTCTACTGCCAATCATTAGTGGACCGGAGTTCTGCTGTGGCGACCCCTAACCGGGAAAAGATGAAAGAAAGACAGATGCAGGTACATCACATATTTAAGCAATTCTTAACACTTCATTACATTTCTGCTTACTGAATCCTAGTACATATCATATATGGATAGTTATAAGAAAATATTAATAATGACATACGATTAATATATAAAAGCACATTTTCTTTATGGTTAATAGAAAGCAACTAGTATATACAAGTAGTTATAGGTGTCTTGCAATAAATGGGGTAATTAGTCAGGGTTCGCACAAGGACATAACCAATGTGATTTAAGTTATAGTTTCAGATTGTTTTTAAATAGTGTTATTGAGGAAAGGAAGGTCAGGTCACTGGGGAGTGAGTTCCAGGTTTTGCCCACGGTATTCGAGAACAAAGAGTAACCAGCCATATTGTTGGTTTTACCTATTTCTACTAGTATTTTGTTAGATGAGCGCAGGATCTTAAGGTTATTGAGGGGGTGATGAGGATGGTAAGAATTGGAGTATTAGTAGGCTGATACAGGATCTTGTGGGCACCTGTTAATTGGTTAACTAGTAGTACATTTGGCAACTCTAGCCATCCTAGTTGTTCCAAATTAATACAGTGATGGGCTCTGAATGCGGATACTGTTGCAAATCTGTCAATATTATTGTAGGAGATAGTCAGCTTGTTCAGGTTGTTTTTAGACAGGTTAGTATAAATAGGGGAGGCATAGAGGAGAGTAGAGATTAGGTGGGTATGGGCAGTAGTA
This sequence comes from Protopterus annectens, assembly GCF_019279795.1. Classification (NCBI taxonomy): domain Eukaryota; kingdom Metazoa; phylum Chordata; order Ceratodontiformes; family Protopteridae; genus Protopterus; species Protopterus annectens. The sequence goes on along the minus strand of NC_056746.1, from coordinate 1,459,283,139 downwards.
GCCCTCACTAATGGGGTCAGAAAGGGTTTGATTATATAGAGGGAGCCTAGTTTTTTTGTTGACTGTTTTTATAGTACTGTTAATATGAGTATCAAAGTTAAGGCTGTTATCAATTAGTACCCCTAGTAATTTTGTAGTTGTAGCAGGAGATATGATAGTACCATTGTTTGATGTAACAGTAAAGTTAAGTGGGGAGGCCCTACTGGTGGAAGTGAATAGTAGGAGTTTTGTTTTTCTGGGGTTCAAGATGAGGCAACGGTGTAGAAGCCATTTCTCAACTGCATTAATCACATTTTGGGTGAGGGTCTGAAGGTCTGATGGAGAGGTGGCTGAGCATATTAATGTGGAATCATCTGCATATTGTATACAGGTAGTTTGAGGTATTACAGAATGTAGGTCATTGATAAAAATAGAAAATAGGAGAGGTCCTAATATAGAGCCTTGGGGGACACCGAGGGCAATGGGGAGGTGAGTAGATAAGTTGTTCTTCCACAGTACAGTCTGCTGCCTATTGTTTAAGTAGGAATTAAACCATTGTATAGCCAGTGCATCTAGTGACAGGTTTTAAGTATGTTTATAAGAAATTGGTGGTTAACCATATTGAAGGCTTTAGAGAAATCAATAAAAAGAGCTGAAGATAGAGTGCTATTATTGCGATTTTTGTTAATACAGTCCGAGAAGGATAAGAGGGCAGTGGTGATGCTATGAAATGGCCTAAAGCCATGTTGGCAGTTAGCTAGTAAGTTATCTATTAGGTGGTTTAACAGTTGTCTGTGAATGCATTTCCCCATGATTTTAGCCAGTGGAGATAATACAGCAATAGATCTATAGTTTGATAATTTATTGGAGTTACCACCTTTATGCAGGGGGATAATATGTGAGATTTTCCGGATAGATGGGATAGTTCCCTCGGTGATAGTTGTGTTAATCAGGATGGAGATGGGGTAAGCTATGGCTTTTGCAGCTTTTTGCAGATATTCTGCAGGTAGTTGATCAGCTGCAGGGGTGGTTGGTTTGAATTTCTGAATAAGGGTACAGACAAGGGATTTAGGGACAGGTTTAAGGTGAAATGAGGGAGGTAAGCTAGCCATAGAGGTGGTCAGAGATGAGCTGTTAGGAGATAGTTGATTGGCAAGAGATTGAATGGTCTCAGTGAAGAAAGTGTTAAAGGTATTGGCAATTTGCTTGGGACTATCTTGGTCAGAGCCTATTGGGATGGGTGTGATAGAATGACCCGGGTGTAAAAGTGTATTAATCCCTGCCCAGAATGTTTGTAGTTTGCTTTGATGGGTTTGTCGGAGTTGAATGTAAAAGTTTCTTTTATCTGACAGAATGGCTTTTTTTTATCATTTCTTAGCTGTCAAAATTGTAAGTGATCTTCAAGGCTTTTAGCAGTATGCCATTTGGCCCAGACTTTATTTCTAAGTAACATTTGTTGTTTGGTTGCTTTTGAGAGCCAGGGGGCAGGTTTAATCCAAGTTCTAATGGTCCATACAGGTAGTTGTTTGAGGGCTGACAAATCACATGCCTTAAGTTCATTTTGGAAGATGTCTGGGTTAAAACTTTTATTGCTCCTTATTGTCCTATAGGTGATTGGGCTTGGAATGTCACTCTTATATCTGATTATGAAGGTGTGTGAATGGTCACTTATGTCTTTGGCGAGGGTCTCTACTTTGTATGTTTGGTGATGGCTATTTATAAGAATCCAGTCTAAGGTGCTTTCATTGTTATTGAGTTTCTTGGTCCTTGTGGGGGAGGTAATGGTTTGAAAAAAAACATATAGGTTAATGTGAGTAGTAGGCTGTTCAGTAGTACAGCTTTTCCAGTTGATATTAAAGTCACCTAATACTATTGTTTATTGGGGATAGTTGGTGGAAAGCCAACTAAGGATATCTTCTAGGGTGTTAGAGTTATTCCCTGGGGAAGATAAACACCAATAATATAGATGGATTTACATTTATTGAGTTGAATCTTGGAGATAAGGATTTCAGCATTACTAGTTAGAGGGGTTTAGAGTCTACAGAGGTCACCTGTAATCCAGATTTATATAGGATAGCTACTCCACCACCCTTCTTAGCTATACGGTCTTGTCTCAAGATATTGTACCCTGGCGGAATTACTTTATTGTCTTGTGCTGCTGGCTTGAGCCATGTTTCAATGAGACACAGGATATCAAACGAATGTACATCCATGAGAGCATGTAGGTGGGCAACCTTATTATTTATGCTCCTGATGTTAAGATGGGCTAATAAGAGTGAGTTGGTGGATCTGGTAAGAAATTGAGTGTTAGAGGGGGTTGGGGTATGGGGCTCCATGGTCTTGATAGAATTTGGGCCGGGATTAGGATGCATATCTCCATCTATTAAGGAATGGAATTGTATTCTAAGTGTAAGTTTTAGAAGTTTGCATGTTAGGTTCTGGAATTTTCTAGTTTTGGGGTTATAGTATCTGATGTGAGTCAGTCTATGATATTTTGCTCTTAGGTAGGTCATTGTGCAGGGTGTGTTTGTATGGTTTTGAAAGACTGCCAATGGTGTGGAGGTTTGCTTTGTGCTTAGGCAGTTAAGATATTCATAGAATGTAAGTAGATAAGGTATAGATATGATAGGTATGAGTGAAAATAGAAGTAGGATCTTCAGGTGTGGAGAGGTTGTTAAGGATGGCATTGTGGCACAGTTATATATAGGGGTAAGTTAGTTGGTTTACAATGATAAAAACTTGGGGAAGTAGGTTCTAGCACTTTAAGGACTTGGGACCTATGATTGGTTGTAAGGGTGGGGGTGTGGTTAGGGTGTATAAATGTAGGAGCACTGGGGGTGTGTGGGAATTGAGGGTAGGGTAGGGGAGCAGAGTGAGCCCGCAGGGCGAATGGAGTGGGTTAGAGCCAGTGAAGGAAGAAGACCCCAAGAACAATCAGTGGAGAGCTGACTTCTGAGGTAAGGTAAGGTGGAGTTGGGTGTGGAGGAGTGTGAGTTACAGTAAAAATAGAAGGAGTGAGTAGGACTGGGATACAACAAGTAACAGAAAAACTAGTTGCCTGATAAATATATTTCAAGACAGTAGGATAGACGTTCAAGATAAGTAATACTATGAAAGAGATGCCACCTAGTGGACAAAGGATAAATTGCAATAGTAGCTTCACATAAGAATAACAGCATATTTAACAGCAAACAGTTTATGTAGTAAAAGCAGTCACAGCTTCAGTTAGTCCCTTAGACTATTGTGAGCATAAAGCATATGTAACAGCAAAGAGTTTCTGTAGTAAAAGCAATCACTACTTCAGTTAGATCCCTAGACTACATAAAGTTAACTAAGTACTTCAGTTGGAAAGCATAAACATGCTTGTTAACCCAGGTGCAACACAAACATTTGAGAAGAGCTTAAACACTTGCAGGCACTTACTTGCAGGTGTGTACACTGAAAAGGGATTGGGGAAGCTTCCTCACCACAAGCAGGCCAAAAAATAACTTTCAAAATGGCGCTGCTCAAGGAGATCCACTAATATAGACTAGTCAATGTGCATGGGGGAGGAGGGAGTTAGAGGAGGGAAATACAAAATAGGGGAAAGTAGAGATCTGGCCCACCCCCTCACAGAAGACTGCAAAGAAAAGCAATCAGCATAAGAAGTGGAAGCCTTGGAGCTGTAAGGTAAGTATAAGCAAAGAAGAGGGAGAATCAGCAAATTAGGAGTGTAAGCAGTTAGTTGCAGAAACACTACTTTATGGCCTTGGTGTGTAAGTAATACAAAGGAAGGTAAATCTATCTGGGGAACAAAATACACCAACAAAATAGTACTTGCCTTACTTTACAAGTATTCAATGTGGAGGCAGATCTATTTGGGACAAAATACAGCAAGTGTATTGTTAAATCACGCCACCCAGTGGCAACAGACAAAGCTATAGTTGCCTGGGGGGAGCCCTTGCAGGTGTGCACACTGGCCAAAACAATGTTTAAAAAATAACTAGTAAAAGTAACAAATGTGCTGTAAAAGGAAGTGTAAATAACCAGTCACAATGTTTAAAACATAACTGTTAAGGACCACATCTGCTAATAACAAGAAGTGTAAATATCCAGTCACCTATGCAGACTTGTCTGGTAGGTACCCTTATTAAAAAGTGCTATTCTTGGCTTGCAATAACTGTAGGGAGAAACCAGACCATAGCAGTGGTTTTATCTGACAATGTTGCAGTTGCTGGGGGGGGGGGGGGCCAAGCTGTGATGATGCAAGTAGACCAAGTGTGTTGCAGGTGTGCACACTGAAAAGGGTCTGGAGAAGCTTCCTCACCACAAGCAGGCCAAAAAATAACTTTCAGAACTAAAATCTTGATTGAGGAATTTGGATCTGCCATATTGCTATCGTCATTTTTCACAGAAACATTGTACAACTATATCAATGGCTACATAGAGGCTGCTGTACCTTCGAGAAGTTAACCCAAAACTAACTCCAAAAACAATCCCACCTGGTGGCATCCCAGATTAAACAGGTTATACAACAAAAGGAAAAAAGCATGGCTAAAATCAGGAAGTCAAACTCCCATAAAGACAGTAACTCTCTCATCAAAAGAAACACGCAGCTAAGAGGACTAATTATGTCCAATAAGGCCAGTTTTGAGTGTGCTGAACTGAGGTTAATGGTGCCACATTCACTGAACTGAGCGATATAGCAAATACGATGGCTGGCAAATTCAGTTCCAACTTTACCCTCCACTCAGTAGGCCCTGATAATATCCTGGGATGTCTCCTGAATAGTCTGAAGTATGACCTGTCAGAGCCACTGGACTTACAATTAAACTAAAATCTTAAAACTGCAATGGTCATCCCTCTTCATAAGGGTGGACCATCAACATATCCCAGAAACTACAGACCTAGTAGTCTGACTAGTCTAATATGTAAAGCCATGGAAAGAATTATCATGGAAATGATCAACAAAGCCATAGGAGACCCAGACACTGGGTCCATCCCAGTTTGGCTTTGTCAAAATAAGGTCATGCCTACTGAACCTGGTAGACTTCTTTGAGAAGGTCACCAAGACAACAGATGAGGGCAAAACAGTGCATACTGCCTACCTTCAACTGGCTAAGACATTTGATGCAATACCCCACTCTTTCATTGTTAGCAAACTTATAGATTTATGCATAAATCCTTATATAATATGCTGGATAGCCAGCTGGCTCACAGATAGGACTCAGGAAGTTAGGATTGGTGAGACCACCTCCTCAAAGAGGCTGGTCTCTAGTACAGTCCCTCAAGGCTCTGTGCTGGGCCAGCTCCTCTTTGGCATCTACTTCTGGGAAGTCGAGGCTAATGTCAAAGGCCTCCAGCTGACCAAGTTTTCAGATGATTGCAAACTGTCAGCAGTCATTGATTCCACCCAAAATGAGAACACCTTTTAGGAGTGTCTAATACAGACAAGCACATGGTGACAAAGCCATGGCTTAAAACTGAATACCAAGCAGTGCATTATAGTAGCTTTTTGAAAGTCTGGCACCCTAGGTAACTACATCATCAATAAAATGCCCCTAAGGGTTGACCCACTAGTCAGGGATCTGAGAACACATGTAGACAGTAACCTACCCTTTAAATAACATGTATTCAAGGTAGTAAAGATATCCTTCTGTACTGGTCGACTTATAAGTAAGTGCATGATGTCTAGGTCCAGGGATGTCATTGTGCCACTATACTTGGCTCTCATCAGACCCATAATACAGTATAATGCCCCCTTGGTATACACCGGACCAGACACATGCAGCAATTGGAATATCTGCAAATGTTCCTTACAAAAAGAACACAGGGCATAAACACAGTGACAATGCAGATCACTTTGAAGGCCTGTCTCTGTACTCAGTCTCCTACAGACTGAGAGGTGATCTTTGACTGATATACAAGGCATACCTGAGCCCTGCTCTGATGAAACTTTTGCACATCAGCAAAACAAACAGCATCAGAAACACTAGATCTAAAGATCTAAAACATAGATAGGACATGTTGGAGAAAAAGATATTTATCTCAGAAAATTCTCTTTCTCTGGAACAGGGTCCCCATCCAAGTAAGTCAAACCCCTCCAACCCTATTTAAAAGTAACTTGGACCATTGGATGGGAAATCAAAATTTTACCCCTGGTCTGGTACCCACATCTCTGTTGGACAGAGACAGTCAGTAAATCATGTCATAACCAACAATCGCCCCCTTTATAAATGCATAAAACATATAAACAACATTTGGGTTGTATGGGTAGGCTTTTAAAGGCCCTACTGGTCATTAGCCTAGTATAGACCTATGAACCTATGCATCTATTAATGGAGAATTTTGGTGGTGGCATTTTTCTGTTGAGATATAAGGTCACTGTTCTAGAAAAATACACATGAGCTTTTACTTCAGCTATATTGCCAGTTTGATACAGCTACATTATGGACATTCCCCTATCTTGAAATAAACACCTAAATGAAATGGATTATAATGCACAAGCCAGACTGTTATAATAAATGCCTGTAGAAGTCTGCATTTGATAACTATGCATACAAGCCCATATCTTTGACTTTTGACAATTTTTAATAAAACTTTAAGAAATTATACTTTGTACTTCAAGTCGAAAATTTTCATAATAATACCATTCTACCCTCAGAAAACTTAAATGCCGTTCAGTGTTTAAGTTGGCTTGTCAGTTTTGACATTGTTAGTACACAGAAGTTCGAACAAAGCAGCTTATTAATACTCTAGATATGCTTCCTTACCTTCATTGTTTCAGCCTAAACACAAATAATGATGATAAGCAAGTATGACTTATTTTTAGCACATGGAATGTGCTGATTATGCTCAAAAATTGACAGAGAGTGACTTCTTACTCATGTTTCTGATGTACGAGAAGTTATGCACCTTTGACAGCTGCTGCTTTCTAGTCTTGCTCTAGGGCACACACAGTAGCCACCACAGAATATCATCAGAAAGCTTTTAGATCAGCTGTGCTGCCACACACATAAAAAGTGGGGCAAAGTAAAGGGTCTAATAGCTTTTAAAGCTGCTGGTCTGTTACAGGTACATTGGACTGCTATCTATGTGTAGTTCTACAGGTGTTACATCTTAGGAAGATGTAAAACACTTCATACCACTACATTTTTTCTTTGTGATTCATAGTAGAGCATGTACTACAAAGAATAATGATCAGTGTTTATCTTATTGTATCCAATTAGTTATGTGTTGTCAACATCGGCATTTGCATTTTTAGTATATTACATTCGCTACATAGTACAAAAATGTTATATTTTATCCATTTGCAAGTGTACTTTATTTATTTGGTGCAACTTACTCTTTTCCTTTGTATACATTATTTTTTTATTTTTTTTAAACACCTTTATTGAATTATCACTTGTGACATAGGCACATCTATGTTTATACAAAAGTAATTAAACTGTATTAAGAAATTAAAATTTACAAGCATTACACTTCACATATATTGCTATATATCATATAACCTAAGCAACATTGCATAAATTATTTAATTCCTGCCTCTTTCTTTTTAAAACAAGAAACAGCTTTATTAAACCATCACTTATGACATAAGCAATCATACATTTATATAAATAAAAACAAACCACACCAACACAATCCTAGTTGCAAGATTTTTACATCACAAACCATACTGACACACTCCCAGTTTCAAACATTATACATGACTTATAAGCTACCAAATAATTTTCAGTCAAACATTACATAGCTTATTTAAGTCCTGTCTTCTTTTAAACCTCATTCCTCCCATGTATGTATTATTCCCACAATTCCCATTTTTCCTGTGTAGTTTGCTCCTAGCTCCTTCTGAAGATCTCAGTTGCAGTTGTTTTATCTCTGCTACTATATTCACTATTTCTAATATAGTTGGTTTAGATTTTGATTTCCATTTTCTAGTAACTGTTGTTTTGGCAGCCACCATAATTAGAGACAGCAAGGTCTTACCATGTCTAGGCAATTCTGATTCTGTATCATAGCTCAGAAAAATCATCTCCCTCATTACACTAATCTGTGCACCCAGCATCTCCAACAGTGGATCCCGCAAGGAATCCTTAAAGTCTGCCAACTCACTGCACTACCAGAAAATATGTTCCCAGTTATCCCTTTCTTCCCCATCACACCGCCAACATTTTATATCTACCTGAGGAAAAATTCTCTGGAGTCTACTTGAGGTATAAAAATATCTATGTAAACATTTCCAAGCAAAAATCCTAAATCTTCTAGATTTTGTTGAATATTTGGGAGACATACATATATCCTCCCATTGTTTCTTGCGAATTGCTTATCCAATTTCTCTTCCCAATCCTTTCTAACCTCCTCTAATTGATTCCTATAGTTATCATGCAATATTTTATATGCTCTACTAATTATTTCTTTTTTAATGTCAGCTTCTGCTCTAGATTCTACTAAAAACTCTGCCAGCGTTGGTCTTTCATTTAGAATCCCCCATTTCATTCTCTTTGCCTATACTCTGATATCAATCCTTGATAGGGAAGGGAATCTTTAACCTGCAGTCCAAATAAATTCATAAAATCGTGGCCTCTTCCCATTCTATCATCTTTCCTTCCCAATACCTTGGTTCCTTTTTCAGACAAAGAAAGGGCTAAAAAGGTAAAACAAATGCATAAACATAAAGGAGAAGAAGCAGCGTGTGTTGCACCGAAAACTGGAACTTGCAGAATAACTCTAAAAATGCTTAAAACTTAAAAGCCACAGAAAGGAGAAAGAAAATAAAATTGTACAATATTTTTAGAATGGCAGAGAAAGCAAGAATAGTATTGACTAGAACTTTAATATGCTGGATGTAAACTAGAACACCTTGACTACAAGCACATTGAAGGGCAGGATCGTTCTCTCTTTATTATTATTTTTTTTTTCCTAGAAGGGGTAGTTGCGGACAGCTGCACTGGAGCTTTCTCCAAAAAAGACAGTCCTTGAAATAATGTTCCCAAATAGGGAAAGGAAGATGTGGTTAGCGAAGTAGGCAGTCATTTCTGAACAATCTTTCACCAAAGAACATGGGGTACTTTTCCATTAAACCCCTGCCACTTCACGCTGCTGTGTCTTGGCAGTATTTCCTACCCAGTTTGGATTGCCTTCTTTCCTACAGCACTGACAAAGATTATCTAAAAAGAAATACTCAAAGAAGTTATTCATCTGTATTTCATGTTTAATATATGTAACACATTTAATCAATGGAACAGAGATCAGAGCAGTAGTTGATAAACATTGCACTGTCCAAAGCAAAATAAGGTATTCATCTGTATTTCATGTCTAATGTATGTAACACATTTAATCAATGGAACATGGATCAGAGCAGTAGTTGATAAACATTGCGCTGTCCAAAGCAATTACTATAACACTAAGCAGCAGGCATAAAACTAACAATGGCATTTAGCATAGCAGATAATATCTCTCCTTTGGCATGCATGTGATACCACATGAATTCAATTAAATAAGACTGTAAATGTTGCCATGCAGTGCCTCTTTGGCATTCATTGGGCCACTTTGAAGTACCCCACAAGCACTCAACACTTTGGGTATGACACCCAGTGTCCAGGTGAATGAAATGATAGGAATGATTGATGGTGAAATGGTGGTATCTGGCAGATTCCAACTCCTCAGATTTATATCCATTCCAGCAGTCAGAGAATATACTTCCATCCATTACATTCTCCTGTATTGGATAACCGCTTCATCTCTTGGCAAATCCCAAAGCATAACATCCATCGTAGTCATAACATTCACAGCTATGATTACATGACAGAAAATCATCGCTATGATTACATGACACACGTGCTTAATGGTTCTAAACACAATTATAAACAGGAACCCAAAAAAAAGCAGGAACTGCTATGGGTGAAATATGCCAAAACAAAATCAGCGGCAAGTGGTAGGGGTTTAACGGTGGACTTCAGCTATGGTACTTTAAAACCAGCGGCAAGTGGTAGGGGTTTAATGGTGGACTTGAGCTATTTATTTCCTTAGTGGGAATGTAAGAAGTCCAAGTTGACATACAACTTACCGATTCTTGAGCTGGGTGTTCGAGTGTAGCAGCGTACTTAGGGTGCTGGAGACAAGCTCTGAAGGACTTCGCAGTACATTCTCAGGTGTTCCATTTACCACAGCTGTACAGGTGTGCCACAATGACACTACAGTACTTTACATTAAAGATAACATATTTTACTTGTTTCTTAGGCGTAAAGATGTATTTAGTACAAACAAACTTCTTTTATACACATTGCTACTGTAGTTAAGTCAGTGTTCCCAGGTTTATTTTATTCACCTCTTTCAGAATAAATATCAGCAGTATCCACCTACGTAGACTACGTTTCTTCTTACAATTGAATTGTCTAAGTAAAATCCACTACTGAAATACCACCAAAACACAGCAGCACAAAGTGGTAGGGGTTTAATGGAAAAGTACCGAACATGGTTACACTTTAAAGTTAATATCTCAGGCAATTAAAATGGTTAGGTCTGGACTTCAGGACTGCAGACTAAAAAATTTTAGAAAGTATAATAAACTGCAAATGAAAGAACTGAGTAAAGTACACCAAAATAGAAGAAAACAAGTAGAATGTCTAAAAAACAAGTGCCTAGGAAATGTCACAATGTTATAATATGCTTAAACAACAAGCTCAGGACTTTGAAACAATCATCTGGTAGTTTACATTCTAAAAATATTACAGTTATAGACTCCTTCACCAAGCCAGCTGTCTATTTTTTCTTGAAGTTTAACTCAAAGCATGCCTAAGGATAAACGATTTTTCTTACTGAGCGTATTGTAATTGTTGTTGCTAATAAATTGTTGGTTCTAGTTATCACCTGACGGGATGACAATATTGCTAGCAACTGTGCCACTAATTTACCATTCTGTACGCATTTATAGGTTAATATCAGATACTTCTGGTCAAGCTGTAAGACACTGGGTGCTGTTTGATTATAGCTAGCCTTTCATTATAATTAAGAATCTTTACAGTCCAGTGTTATTGTAAAGTTTTTCATTTCTTTCATAATGAATGTTTTCTATTTTGAAGTTTATATCATGTATAATGTCACCACAGAAGAAATACATGATATATCTTTGTTTAGTGTCACTACAGTACAGTTGCCTGTTAGTATGTTAGATTTGTACTAGCATGTGTATTATCTTAAATGTAACCTCAGGAGCTTTCCTTCCTGGGCTTTCTCTTTGCCCAGTCAGACTTTTCTTGTCAACAAAGACAAATAAATATGTATATATATATATATATATATATATATATATATATTTATATATATATATATATATATATATATATATATATATATATATATATGTGTGTGTGTGTGTGTGTGTGTGTGTGCGTGTTTAAATTGCTGACGTTTCCTTATAGAAAAAATATAATATTATATACAATCAATACTCAACAAGCAGTCTAATTAGTGAGTTAAATACAGCAAAAATTACTTTAGGTTCTCTCAAGCTAAGTACATACAAGGTGTCTTTCATAATGATGTAACACTTTTTGGTTATATCATTCACATTTGTATCAAACTTCAGTACACTACCAAAGTTTCCTCATGGGACTTAACATATTGCACAAACATGTTTTTTTGACAAAGTATGGATATTCCCTTAACATATTGCAAAAACAAGTTTTTTTGACAAAGTATGCATATTCACTGCATAAAATATGAATATTTGTTGTATGCCAGTGCATATTTGGTGTTAAAATATACATTGCTGCTTGCGGACAATGTATATAAGGAGCCCAGGTACAATCTTCTGTGCTCTGTTAGATTTGTTACAACACTGCTACATAAGCATATTTTTGTATCCATATTCTACCTGCCTGCCTTTGGTAATGTGGCTATAAAAATGTTAAAGAGAAGGGACCCAAAACCAAGGGTGTAGCCAGGCATACACTTTGTACTATACAGAGTACATTTTTCTTTGTATCACTCAGAAACATTGCAACTTTTTTCAGGCCATATTTTTACAGCAATCTAAAGTAATGCCTCTAACAAGTACATAACTTGCTTACAGAGAGGATTGCAAATAAAAAAAACATTATATTTAATAGTTTTAGAGGACACTGCTGAAAATCATGTGTATATTTATTAACTTGCAAGGGGACAACACTTTGAAAGATATGTCCACTTGTTTGAGATGCCAAGTGAGTTGGGGGGGGGGGGGCAGTAAAAAGAGTTTGTGAGTCCAAAATGGAATTTTCTGGCTACACTCCTGCCCAAAACTAAATCTTGAGTTATGGCTTTTTTGACTGTTCTTTGTGAGAAGAGTACATTACAAACCCTTACACAGCCCTTACGATTATAGGGCCAGTCAGATATCAACCATAAAACAAAGCGGTCTACTTCAAATTCAAGAAATGTCTGAAGTATGGCTGAATATGTTGCTGTGTTTAAAGCCTTTGATAAATCTAAATACATGACATCAACAGAGAAGCCTTCATCTAGAACATCAACCAAATTTGAATAAATGCCCTTTAAGTTATGTAGGCATGAATGGCCAATGAGGAACATATGTTGATCAATGTAAATAAGTTCCCTAAATAAATTAGCAATTAACACTGTCTAATGATGTTTGTTAGAGTAATTCTATACTTCTCTGCTTTATTAGACGCTCCACTTTTAATTTTATTTATTAATTTTTATTTTATTTAGTTTGTTTACCAGGGTAGTATACTGATCACAACAGATCATTTGCAGGCACATCCCAGGTGAAGAAATTCACAAATAAATAACTAAATAAATAAATAAAACAGAAAAAACTCACAAACATGGAATAATTGCAGAAGGTAAAGAATCAACTGACAACTGAAACAATATGAAATATTATTAGCAGAGTAGAAAAACAAATGTGAATTAATTGTAGTAGTAAATATGAAAGGAAAGCAGCAGGTGGGAGCAGAGGGTCAAAGCAGAAATGATGTAGGTAAGGAGGAAGTTAGGCGTTCTGCCCAGTAGAAAAGCACTTGCAGACACATTTTTGATGGAGGTGCCTTTTGAGTTGTGCTCTGGAAGTATGGATTTTTTTTTTTTGTTCTTTTAGAAACAGCTACCTCAACAGTCTTGATTCCAATTCTCTGATACATATCCATTGATTAGATTTTGTTGAAAAAGAAACATTAAACACAGCCAATATATTGTTTTGTATTGCTCAGAAATGTGCTAGAAAGACCATCAGACCCACCTGCTTTAATGCCACCATACCCATTTCTTCAATAATGTTTGTAAAGTTACAATTGTCAGAGATGTTAAAATTAAAGAAATGATCTGCAGGACTACCAACATTTTTCAAAATGTTTACAGGAAATTTTTACTATCACACTTTTATCATTAAATACAGTATTGTCAACCAATAGTGTATATCACTTGGGTATTCCCTGCTGTATGACTGAATATGTTTATTTAAAACAAATCTTTTTATTATCCAGTGTGTAAGTAACAAGTATTCTGATTTAGCTTTCCCCAGTTTTCTCTTCTCCAACTTGTTTCAAATAATGAATATCTTTTTTCCATTATACCAGTTGTTTATGAGGGTTAGTGCTTGCTGTAACAAATGGGTATTAGAGTGAAATTTAACAACAATGCCCAGTTTGCAGTCATCTGCAAATGTAGTTAACCAAAGGCCCTGATGTCTAGACTGGAGATAGGTGAGGTAGATGCTAGAAACGGGTTCTTGTACTGAGCCCTGATACACAGCATTAGTTATTTTCATACTTTGTGAGGAGGTACCCACCACCTTAAGTATATTAGTTTTATCTGTCAGCCAGTTTGTTACCCACCTTACTATTTATGGATCTACTTTAAAGGCAGTTAGCTTATTAATGAAGCCAGCGTGTAGTATAGTGTTGAACATTTTGGCCAGATCCAAATAAGCTGTATGAACAGAATGCCCAGTCTCCAGCCTGTGTGACCTTACTAATCAACTTAAATTAATTAAGTAGGCAGAGCTCCCTTTGGCAGAGCCAAATTGATGTGGCTCTGGCCTGATAAGACTGTTTTAAAAGACAGCTTATGAGGTCAGATACAATGCATTCCATGGCTTTACACACCAGACTAGTCAAACTGATTTATAGCCACCTTTGTGGTAGGGCCTCCCTTGTGTATTGATACCACTGCTGCAGTTCACCATACGGATGGTTCTACAGGATCATGTTTGGTGGAATGTATTAAGCATCCAGGTAAGTTATCATGCCCCATGGAAGTAGTATTTATGGCCTTAGTACCTTCAGTACATTTTCCTTTGTGATGTGAATTTGTGCATTTAGCATCAGGGGTAAAATTTGCACTAAGTTTCTCTGCCAGTATATTTGTCATATCTATTGAGCCTGAGTGGGTGATCCCATTTTAGGTAAGGTCAGAACACTGCTGGGTTTTGCTTTTTAGTTTCTTAATGTAACTAAAGAATGTCTTACAATTATCCTTGGCTTCAGAAACAAATTCATATTTAAGATTTGCCATACTAGCCCTGATAGTAGCTTTTAGTTCCTTACTCATAATCCTGATGAAATTGTTGCTATTAGGAGTTTTAAATGTGGTGAGCAATTAAAGATTTTTTTTCTCTTGTTATAAATTTTATTTAAGCTTGTCAACTACCAGGATGGCTTGTTGTTAGACTTTCCATTTTATCTGACTTAAACTTAAATGCAGTTTGCCAAGTCTAGGCACTTATCTATGTGGGAATGGAACTCCTTTGTATAAAATCACAGCTGTGTTAGTGACAGATCTAGAGATGTTAATAGTTAATCTGGATAGCTCGTTACTGATTTTGACAAAGTTTATCTATTTAAAATCCTTGAATGCAGAAATTATTGACCATGGGGGGGTTAGACATTTTGAAGGAGAAGGCTACAAGTTTATGGTCAGACTTAACCAGGCATGGATGGACTTCTTTGAATCTGTCTCCAGAGCCGTGGACAAGGGTAAGGTGGTCCACACAGCCTATTTGGACCTCGCCAAGGCCTTTGACACCATCCCCCACTCTGGAATCATAGATAAACTTACTAAGCTGGGCATTAAAGCCTACATCACTCGATGGGTTGCCAACTGGCTTACTGACAGAACCCACACTGTAAAAGTAGCTGACTCCAAATCCAGCTCCAAACAAGTGACAAGTGGAGTACCTCAGGGTTTAGTCCTGGGACCGCTCTTGTTTGGCATCTACTTCTCTGAAGTACAGGCCAGTACTAAGGGACTCTGGCTAACAAAGTTTGCAGATGACTGCAAACTGAGAGCCATTATTGAATCCCCAAATGATGTGGATATTCTACAAAAGGGACTTACAGAAAAAGATGCTTGGTGCCCGAGCCATGGGCTCAAGCTCAATGCCAAGAAATGTATAGTTATCCCCTTCAGGAAAAAACATGTACCTGTGAATTACCACATAAGTGGCAGTACACTAAACACCGAAAGTGTGATAAGAGACTTAGGGACACAGGTGGACAGTGGTCTCACCTTCGATAACCACATCGCCACAACAGTCAGGAAAACCTTCTATGTGGCACACCTCATCACTAAGGGCTTTTCATCCAGAAAAAAGGAGGTCATTGTCCCACTGTACTCATCCCTCATTAGACCCATTATTGAATACAATGCTCCATTTGGTATGTACCTCTCAAAACATCTGCAACAACTGGAAAGGCTGCAGAAATACCTTACTAAAAGAATCACAGACCTAAAGCAGATGACCTATGTTGACCGTCTAAAAAAATTCCACCTATACTCTGTCACATATCATCAACTCAGAGGTGATCTCTGCTTAACATACAAGGCCATGTCAAACCCAGAGCTGCTGGACATGCTACACTTAAAGAAATCCCAATCCATCAGAGACACACGCTCCAGGTTTCTAAACCTTGTCATCACAATGAACAAAACATGCTGGAGGGATAGGTTCCTGACCCAGAGACTCCCCAGACTCTGCAATAGACTACCATACATGTCAAGCAGAGCGCCTCTTTGGCCCTCTTCAAAAGGAACCTTGATGATTGGATGGGAGATAGGAAATTCACCCCGGGGATCACATCAGTCACCCTGCTAGACAGGGGTCCAGGGAAGTAAATACTGTGGGAAGAAATAGCCAGGGAATTGTTATGGCTAGGCTTATATAGGCCCTAGGGCTGATAGTCTGTTACCAACCTATGAACCTATGGAGAAACTAGACAAGTGGTGCATGTAGTGGTGATACTAGTTAGGACCAAGTCAAAAAAATATTTTACCCTCTAAGTCAAAGAATCTCTGGTCATATCTGACTTTGAAAATATAGGTGCTCCAGTCTATTCAGGGTAGTTAAACTCTTCCATTATAAAAGCATTTTTAGTAATAGGTAGTTCATTAAGTACAATTAGGAGTCTTATAATGTTATCAGGAGTCAGTCAGGGTGTCCTGTAACAGGCTATAAGATGAGAGTTTGTCTTGTTCAAGGTAAGCTTGAGTTCATGGACATCTGTTTGCAGTGTCCCTAAAGTTTCAATTGGGCCTGAAGGTATGTTAGGATCAAAAGCTAACTATAGAGAGAGTGTTATCTTTACTGAAACTAACAATAACTACACAGACATGTATGTGTTCGAGTTGCAAGATAGCCTCAAGATCAGACAATTTGTTGTTAAGACCTATGGAGGTGAAAAGAGCCACCTTGATATAATCTGAGTTAGGATTTGACAGTGGCAACAAGGGCTTTTGCCAGTATACAAAACCCAGGGACAGAGAGGTACAGCCATCCTTTGCAAAACAAGTTGGGCTATCAGTCATCTCATCCATTGCTGACACGTATTAAACACCACTAAAAATGAAATCACCTACTAAGTCAATTGTTGAAGTTAATCATCTTCTATTTTTATATTTGTATCATTTTGGGTGAAGAAAGGATTCCATTCAGGACCAGGATCTTGCCTGCATTAGACAAATGCATGGTGAGATCCAACATGCTTCTCTCTGCATATCCCTCAGGAATGTATGCCCCAAGTCATTCACAAGCACATGAACAACCACTACACCTTAATCATATTAATCATATTTGTCCCATGAGGGGGATTTTAGAGCCCCTGTGATATCACAGATCCTGGCACCAAAAAGACAACTAACTGTAACCTTATGTTTGTCCAGTCTTGCGAGTGTGGAGTCATTCTGTCAGACAATACTGTAGAGTCACCAATTACTAAGATATTACTCTTTTTTTTCTCATGGGATGTAAGATATTAGATGGTTTGTGGCCTACTTCCTGCTGACCCTTTACTTTGTGTGACTATAGTGCTGATGGAGTGGTACATAACTGCTGAGAGTTAGTCTTTTTAGTCCTAGGAGGCTTTTCTAGTAACTTTTTTACAGCTTCAGCATAAGTCAGTTTAGTGTGGCTGAAAAGAGATATGGTTTGCAATGTTTACAGGCCACTCATATTGAGTGAGAAGGATGCCGCCAAACTGCATAGTTATTTACATCTCTCACAGTTTGAATTATTTCTTTCAAATAGAAGTTCATTGTCTGTGAGCATATGGCAGTGTCGACACTGCAGTGCCATAAAGGCTGGGAACAGAAGAGATACAAACAGATTTACTTTCCATTTTGTCCAGATGGGTCTTTGATTTAGTTTGGCCTAAGTGCTCAAGATTTGTTGTTTGTAACTTGGCTAGCTGCAGGGTGTAGAAGGCACAGCTAATACTGAACAGCTAAGAGCAGTTCAGTGCAGCCACATACCACCCTACATACTTATGAGAGTAACACAGCAGACACAGCAACTACTACAGTAATAAGGAATCTGTATTCAGCTAGTAGAAAGCATGAACACTAAGGGGCACAGGATACAACTAGCTGTGGTCCACCACAAACATGCTCAACCTACCATAACAAAGACAAGCTTAGCTAACAACTGATAGCAGTTTCTTATAGACACATGTAACTTTCAATAATACAGCAAAACCAAGCTCAATGAACATAATAGGCAATAGCCAAACACCCCATGAGGTTGTTCAGTCATTCTAAGGGTGACCACTGAAAAGCACTAACCAACTACTGTGCTGCAGCATGCAAGACAGCATAATATATAATAGTCCAGAAAACTGAAACAGAAGTGAAATCAGCTAAAAAAGAAAATCTGCCTCTGATGTTAAAAGGCAATTTAAGTAATTAAAACACATTTGCCTGATGTTTGATGGGACTGGTAAAAGGAGTCAATTTAGGTAAAAACAGTTCAAATCCTGTTCTAGCAAGAGTTCAGATGCATAGCTGACAGCACCCAAGATGAAGCAATGGATCACAAGCTGAGTAGAAAATTATATGGCAAATAATTCATCTTGCTACTAAGGTAGCAGTTATTAGAACTTCAAAAATAGCACCAAATTACATTCTCTAATAAGATAATTATTAGCAATATTCCAAGCTGGCTCTGAAACACTACCACACTAGGTGGTGCCCAGCTATCTATATGCACTCAAATCAGCAAAAAATGCTGTTTCAGATTTTAAAATACAGTTTATGTAATTAAAACATACATATCTCTAGTGCTTGAAGGACTAAAGAAATAAGTCAAATCTCTAATAACAGGTCAAATCCAGTTGCAGCAAGATCTCAGATGCACAGCTCATAGCACTTCAGCTAAAAGGAGAGTAATAACCCACAAGCTGAATAATATATATTAAACAAAAAAATTAAACGGCCAGTTACAATACAAGTTGCTACTAGGAAGCCATTAGAACTCCCAGAACAGCAGCGAATTACCATCTCTCACAAGATAATCACTAGCAATGTTCTAAGCTGGCGGTCAAAGGAGATCTGCAAGTAGAAATAACTAAAAGGAAAACTCATATGAAACGATAAATGCACCTGTTGACTGGAAAATAGCGAACATGACTCCTTTGTTTTGCAAATGTTTCATTAACTCATCCTACTCTTCATTGATTTGTAAATATTAGAAATAATTAAATAGAAAAAAATGTTTTATGTAAGGACCAGGACCCCTGCACTGACCATGTGGAGGCTTACCCTATCCCCATTGCATGAAGTTATATAAATATATATATATATATATATATATATATATATATATATATATATATATATATATGGTTCCCTATCAGAAGCCTGAAACACTATAAGCCTGAAAATCAAAATCCTGAAAACTAAATCCTGAAAATTCAAAATCCCGAAAGCCCAAAATCCTGAAACTCAAAATCCTGAAAACACAAAATGGACATACTGACATCATTGTGGCTTTGCTATTGTTAGCCCTGTGGTGTTAGGTCATGCATTGGGTTCAGGTAAGTGTGCGGTTGGTTTTATGTTAGGGTTAGGGGCGGTTTAAGTGAGTTAGGGTTAGGGCGCAGGTTAGGCATGTATGCAATAGTGACAAATATTGGGGTTAGGGGCGGTTTAAGTGAGTTAGGGTTAGGGCGTGGGTCAGGTGAGTGTACGATAGTGACGGACCTTAGGGTTAGGGTTAGGGTCAGGGTCAGTTGGTAGATATTAGTGTCTTTATAGTGACATATTAGCATTATTTCTGTTTTCAGGATTTTGGGTTTCAGGATTTTTGGTTTTCGGGATTTTGAATTTTCAGGCTTTAGTTTTCAGGATTTTGATTTTCAGGCTTATAGTGTTTCAGGCTTCTGATAGGGAACCATATATATATATATATATATATATATATATATATATATATATATATATATTTATATATATATACACCAATTCCTTGGTCACACTACAGTAAAGAAGAATGAAAACCCATCTGCAGTGCACCAACATCTCTCTGCACACAAGTTAATGTGGTCTCAACACCTGTGACCAAACAAAATTATAAAATAGCCACCCAACAAAAACAATCTCTTCAAAGTGTTGGTTTGTTGACTTGCTTTCCTAAGAACAAGATCAGATCTATGTGGAATGCCATAATCTGTCAGTTTGTGATGCCTTCCACCTGATTGTAGCAGTGTGTTCAATGGATTAATTTTCAATTAAAGGCCGGTCATTCTGCAGTTAGTACAACTCAGGGTTTGTTCTTTTCTACAAATTGCTGCTACCTTGGATTGATAACAAAACATAGCTAGGATAAGGATTTACTTCTTCATAAAAAAAAAAATAATAATGTTTTTTTAATGAATAGCACTGCTACTGCATTTTAAACAGTTGTAGTTTCAGTCATGAGCATTCAGAATTCAGAGTTCTAGTGTTTTCATTTTCCATAATTTGACATATATCCATCAATTTGATCTCAGCTACAGGGAAATATGAAATCAACACAAAATTATTTTTTTTAAATATTTGAACACCTGTGGGGCTTATTTCCCAAACAAGGTCAGATTCACAACAGCAACAGCATGCCAAAAAATCTCAAGTTACTTAAGCAGCAGTGCAGTGCAATTGATAAAATACACACAATGTAAACTAACTTAGTGGAACTAGAACTTTTTGGATAGTAAAATATTCCTGGGAATTCAACATATAGCTTTCAGAGAAGCTGTATCTAACCTTAAAGTTATTTAAATGAGTATCCAGAACATTAGATTAGAAAAGAGACATATTCTTGATCAAATATATAAAGTCCAGAAGATGAAGAAGAGGCAGCCTACCTGTTGCAGCTTTCAGCTGCTACTGTATGTCTTTTATCCCATCCTCTATATACTTTTCATTACAAATGGGCTTTTTTTCCCTTACCGCCCAGATGGGAATCTTATTCTATCTGTTTGCTACCTTTCTGTGAAAACTTGTACTTCCTTGAATCCAGACTGACTCTACATCCTTTAGCTTGCTGTTTGTGACCTAGCAGTTGAATTAACATCTTTCAGTGCTCTCTCTGCTCCTTCTTCTTAAATTGATACCCTTACAGATTCGAAATGTTTCGTTCAGCCAGATCAAATAATTCCTTTTCCGTCTTTCCTCTCAGAAAAGTCCAAAATTCCAGATCCCTCCAGATTTTCCCCATAACCCTTCTTATCTATCCTTTTAATTATCTCAGCAGCCTTTCCTAATGCCATCACCAGCAGCTTCATTTATTTGTACCTGTATGGTCTCCACTGCTGGATATAACACTCCATTTCTGGTATTTGGAGTTGCAATATTTCTAACATTTACTTGGAATCGACATCCCTTAGTTTGCAGCCCATCATTTTATGTGTCTTGTGGTTCATTTTGGCCTGTGTGTGGCACACAAGTGTGCATACGTAGCTATGGGCTGATGTATAGTGTCTCATCCAGGATTAATCTTATGCCTTACATCCAGTGGTTGCTGGGGTATCCTCTTGCTCTCCTACAGCCCTACACAGAAAAAAGCTACAATAAAATGAAGTAGTGACTGCACTAAGGTCTTTGCAATTTCTGGTAACATAACTGGGCCCCCAAAATGCTATTCTGTACTCTGAGCTTTTACTTCCCACTTATAGTACATTGTACTTTTCAGCACTGAACCCCAGCTATTACCTCTTTGTCTATTCTCATAGCACTCTGGTCCTCCCACCCCATACCATTGTTTCTAATTTCATGTCATCAATGAACATATTTGCCCATTCTGTAGTCCTTGTATGTTGACAGCAAGAAAGAGTACAACCCAGAATCAATCCTTGCAGTATCCCACAAGACATCTTTCTTTAGCTAGTGATCTGCTCAATGCCCCCTCCCCTTGTTCTGTTTTCCAGCTGGTATTGCACAGATATGTCTTATGTTGGCGTTACAGTAATCTACTTTAGCTTAACTTCAGTCAGCAAGGAATTCAGTGCACAGTACCCCATTACAGATCAAGGAACAATTTAAACAGACTTGAGAGTAGGTCCTCTGGCTGAAGCACTGGTAAATCATAAGCTATACAACAGGTCACAAAGGGCTAATGCAAATGGATTCCATCAGATTAAATTATGATCACCCATGGGTGCTATGTGGTCAGTACTAGAAAGAGTCCTATTGACTATATTTACAAATGGCCTGCACAAACACAGACCAACTCTGGACCCTGGAAACCACAAACCTATATGTCCCATTAGTCTTATATGCAAAGCCATGGAAAAAAATTATCATGGACTTGATGAGTAATGACACATGAAACATCCAGACACTGGACCCAACCCAGTCTGGTTTGGTCAAAGGCAGGCCATGCCTACTCAACCTTGTGGGCTTCTCTGAGTAGGTTATAAAATCAAAGGATGAGGGAAAAATGGTTTGCACTGCCTACCTTGACGTGACACTAAGATATCTGACACAATATCCCACTGAGGCATTATTAACAAACTCAATAAGTTATGTATAAACTGTTATGTCACCCAGTGGACAGACAGCTGGCTCACAGACATAACCCAGGGCGTTAGAATAGAGGAAAACCTCTACAAATAGGCCAGTTACCAGTGTTGTCCCTCAGGGATCATTCCTGGGAATGCTCCATTTTTGCATCTACTTCTCTGAAGTCAAAGCCAATATCAAGAGCCACTGGCTGACCAAATTTGCAGACAACTGCAAATTAGGAGCAGTCATAGAATCTGCCACTGATACAAATGCTCTCCAAGAAGGCCTGATACAGACAAGTAACTGGTGTCAGAACTATGCACTAAAAATAAATGCCAAGAAATACATAATAGTATCCTTTGGAAAGTCAGTTTCCGCTGGTAACTGCCTTATTGACAACACAGCCCTAAGAGTCAATCCAGTACTCAGGGATTTTGGGAATCAGGTAGACAGTAATTTAGCCTTTGACCATCACATCTCCAGTAGTGTGGAACTTAGTCTGTGCTGTGCAAATTATAAACAAAGGTATGGCATCTAGGTCCAAGGAGTTCATTGTTCCACTGTATCTGGCACTTGTCAGACCTATCATTAAGTACAATGCTCCCTTTGGTATGTATCTAACCAGGCACATCCAACAACTGAAACATCCTCAGAGGTTCCTCAATAAAAGAATACAGGGCATAAATAACATGTCCTATGCAGACTGCCTCAAAGCCCTATCCTTCTATTCTGTCTCCTACTGGCTGGTGAGGGACGATCTATGACTGGCATACAAGGTATCATCAGACCCAACTATGATGGACCTCCTACATATCTGCAAAATAAACAGCCCAGAATTACTGGTTCTAAAGACTTAAATCTTTCCTGTGATATAAGTATAACCTACCGGATAGATGAGTATGTTTCCCAGAGACTACCCCTTCTCTGAAATAGACTCCACATCCATGTGAAGCAGACCTCCTCCCTAACCCAATTAAAGTGTAACATGGGGAACTGGATGGGGAACTGGAACTTCACCCCTTTTTTGGCATCTATGTTTCTGATGGACACGGACAGTATGTAAACGGTTAATCTCCAAGGACCCTGCTTGTAAATGTTTCATCTCCCGACTCCTTGCTTACATTACCAATTGTACCAGAATGTGACAGAGATTTGGGATACATAGCTAGGTTTAAAAAGGCCTCAGTGGTCATTAGGCAAGTATACACCTATGAACCTATAAAAAGGACTGGAACAGAAAGTCTGTCTTTTTGCTCATGAAAAAGTTGTACAAAATGGCTGATAAAAATAGAGGACAAGAAGATTCTTTATATAATGAATAAAATTAGTTCCAAAACTGGAAAATAATTAACCTAGCAAACAGAAACCTACCTTGGATGAAATATTGGCCAGACCAAGGGAGAAAAGATACCTGCAGTAGTCATAACAAAGAATGTAAAGGGTAAGAAATGTAAGATAGCAACAAGAAAACCAGGAATAATAACATTGGTAAGCATTGCGAGACAGCAACAATTAAAGCTGAAGTGTTGCTGCCTCACAGCAAGAGGTTCTCCCGTTTGATTCTCGGCTGGAGTGCGGGGAGTGCCTTCTCTGTGGAGTCTGCATGTCCTCCCCGTGGATGGGTGGGTGTTCGAAAGACATGCGTAAAAGGGCGTGCCTTCGTTGAAGTTTGGACGTCGAGCTGGCACCTCGGCATTCGTGAAAATCTACTGCCAATCATTAGCGGACTGGAGTTCCACTGTGGCAACCCCTAACCGGGAAAAGCCAAGAGACAACAGCAACAGGAAGAGGCATGACTGGCAGAAAACAAGACTTTAATATTCCTCTGTGCAGTAGTTCATAAGAGGGGCTTCATATTATATTGCAAAATCTAATTGTTCAATAAGGAGCTTATGAAGTCTGATCTTTATATTCATTCTTTATTATAAATTTATAATAGTATTGTCTCATACCACAAATGTTTTAACACTGTGTGATCTCTGTTGTCTTAGCCAAATGACTCAACTTATAGCTAGAAAGGGTCAAGGACACCAGCCCTCTTACCCATTAACAAATGTAAAATTAATAAAAAAAAATAAATGAACTAATGTGGTGATGTACACTTTTAAGCTGTAATGACTCAGCGGTAATATTTTGTAAGGATTATAGAGGACAAAGTGACTTACCTGAGGACTGGGGTCAAAACAACGTACAAAAGCAACCTTTGTACAGTTCTTTTTGATACTATGCCTACAGCAACCTATCTTCAAATAAACACGTTTGGAAGTGTATTATTATCATAACACAGCCCAGCTGGCATAATGTCTGCAGATCTGTTGATTTCGTCAATGACGCAGATATGACAGAGGCATGCAGTCCTTATTTACCATTAAAATTCTATGTTTCTATGTAAACGCACAAATGCTGGCATGACATATATGTAGCTCTACTGCCCTCTCCTGTTTATGAACACCAATAGCAGGTGTCAGAGCTCTGATAAAAACAATTATAGCAGTAAAACACAAAATCAGTTCAACAATCTGTTTAAGCAATACCACAGGACAGTTTTTGAAAATTGTATTAAATAAATACACAGTACACAATCTTTAAATAAAAAGTGATTTCAAAGTCTTTTTAATGCTTAACCACAGTCATACATCTTGCAGAATATCAGTGCAATTCTTCTTAAGTTTCAATGATATATTTCACTGATTTCTATTTTATTATTTTGTCTAGTACTTTACTAATGTGTTAAACAATTCATTTTTTACCTATGCACTTGTGTTATACTCTGTGATATTATATAGTTGTAGTGATATGCCTAACTCCTTGTGTATTATATAGTTGCTGTGCGTTTAGGTTGTACTGCATATCTGACTTCCTAGATATATATGAAAATAAACATGCAATGCATGTAGAATACATCACCTGACTTGCAAAAAACAAATAAAATAATTAATGAAAAATTAACATAATTAAGATTGTTAAAATATGGACAAGGAAATGCAGTCAGATGGAACCTTAGAAAGTTTACCACAGTTTGGACAATAAAATATCAACAAATACAAAAAAAAGGCTTTAGAAGACAGGAGAGTGGATTTGCAAATGAAGGATAAAGCCATGAATGTGAACACAAATGCTTCAGAAGAAAAGACGTGCTATTCTTACTCAAATTGTGGCAGAAATGTAAACCATGGGTGTGACTCTCCGTGCATGTGTGTAGTATGGAAGAACAATCATTTCGGGGCTAGCCTCCTGGCAGTGTCAACATCGGCTCTTGATGATGGCCAATGTTGATTTGACACCTGACCCCATGAGCAAAAATGGGAAAAAGGGGTTATGAATGGCTGGATGGATGGCTGGGTGGTGGATGAATGGATAAATGGAGAGATAGCTAATGCTTTGCAGGATCCAGGACAACAAACGTTTATGGAAAAAGATCTTATTAAATCTACCTGAATCCATTCTTCAGCTGTGTAATCTGGAATACATAACAGGAAGAAATAATATGTTTGGTACCTGAATTTCAGATTGTGTGCCAATATTCTGACCTGGCACAAAGAGGTTTCCTTTTTGTAACAGATGTGTCAATGGCAGATGTTTTACTGCATTAGTATAAGGTGATAGAATAGTAACTCACTAGTAGAAGGGTGACATGTCTAAAGTATCTTGGGGTCAGCTAGTGACCCTAATTAGAGCTGGCTGTTTGGGAGTGTAGCACGACTAATTGCAGAAACATTGTGCTAATACCAACATAATGCATCTGATTAGTCACAGATGTTTTTTAATGAAAGGAAAAAATGCGAACAAAAAATGTATGTAGCAGGTTTCATCCTTATATCTTTTGAGTATGGCAAGACCCCCTAAATTCCAAAATCAAATCACCAGATGGAAATCTCACCTCAAATCAATCCAATGTATTGTCACAGAGTACTTTACAAACTGGATGAAAATTAACCAAACAAACGTTCAACAAAAGTTATGAAAAAGCAAAATATATGTTAAATAAATTTTAATGGGGTCTATATTAGAACATCGAACTTTCAAAATTTTGAGTGTTCTAATATTGAACCCTATTAATCGAAAATTTAAAACATCGAACATATAGAACAGTGAATTTTTTCCTAGGGAAAAAATTTGCTGTTCTGAAACACATACACACAACACAAGCACACCAAACAAACAGCAATCCACACACATACACCTAAACTCTTACACTAACCCTACACTAAACTATACATACACCACTAACTATCCACTTACCTTAACCCAAACCCTAACCCTAAGGTCCGTCACTATCGCACAGTCACCTCACCCGTGCCCTAACTCTAACTCACCTACCCCTCCCTAACCCTCACGTCCACACAATCGCACACTTACGTGACCCGCACCCTAACTCACCTAACCTGCCCTAACCCTCACGTCCACACAATCACACACTTACCTGAACCCAACCCGTAACGTTCCACCACAGCGCTGAAAATACTGAAGCAACAGAAATGGACAACCACATTCTTTCCCTAGGAAAAAATTAGGTTTTCTGTTTCTTCGAAAACAGGTCGATATTAGAACACTCGAAATTTTGAAAGTTCGGTGTTCTAATATAGACCCTTTTAATGTACATATAAAACAAAAACTACTGATAAATTAATCTTAATAATAATATGCAAGGGTTAAGATATTAAAATACACATTTATATCAGTGTTAATACTAACATCAAAAAATTCAGTATTCAAAAATCAGAATGAAACAAAGTTTCAATATGTCAAAAAAAATGGTTACAGAATGGAGTGCATGTATACAGTTTGCATTCAAAGTGCAATGTCCCCGCTAAGGTAAATTTTGAATTTGGTCTGCTAGGTTTACCGAATCATATCTCAGTAATTCCAAGTCTGACCAATATTATGGAGATCCCTGCTGGGCACCACCAACTGTTTAGAAGCCAGCTGTCTGTTTTCAGGGGACACTGCAGCACAGATGTCGGGTGGAGAGCAGGGTGCTGCTTGCCATTTTTGGACCTATTTGCAGAGATGCCAAATATTGTAAGCAGAAGCAGGACTGTGACTGACCATTCATAACACTGCATGTGCACAGTCTGTACACCACCACCACCACCTATCTGTGATGTTTGGACAAGTGGTGGGCAGCTGACAAAAATAAGAGAAAACAAAACATTTATAAAAATGATAGAATAAAGGATAGCTAGGCATTACTCTGCCATACATAAAGGTACAACCTATAGTGCAGTCACCTCTCTCCTTCTCCCAGAAGATGAAGTAGGAACTCAGCTGAATAATCTTCCATTCCCCTTCCAGCCAGTGATATGGAACCTACACTACTGTTCAATCCTAAGTCAGAATTTATTTTATGTATTTTTAACTGGATATATGGTGTGTCCTTGAACCATTTTCAACCATGAACCAAAGAACAATGATACACATAAGATGTCAGTTCAGTTTTAACATTATGTAGGCATATGGTGCCATGCAGTGATAGTGTTTGGAATAATGAACAGCAACTTTGATTTACACCAACGTAATGATATAACTGAATAACATCAGTCCTGCCTTTAGGAATTAACTGCAGTGAAGCTGCCATGTGTCCATTCTCCTGTAACTTGAATTAAGTTGTACATTACATTCCTTGTGAAGGCAACTTCACATTGTTTTTTCCCAGAGAGGTTCCACCTGCAGTGGTTTCTATATAATAGACTTATGAGTACCATTGCAAGAACATTAGATTTAGATTTTTCCTTTGACTATAATTAGCATGATCACATAGAGAGAATTACTGACTTAATAGGTACACAATATTAGACATATTTGTATACCTTCATTAGATTATACATTGTCTATTTACATAGGGTGAAGAGGCAACTCATGTACCAGCTCAAGTCCTGACCCATGTTTTTAACTGATGATTAGCCTTTATCCTTAAAACATTAAGCATAAGTAGCATTAAACACACAGGGAAGTAAATAGTGTAGGAAGAAATAGCCAGGGAATTGTTATGGCTAGGCTTGTATAGGCCCTAGGGCTGATAGCCTAGTACCAACCTATGAACCTAAGCTATTCTGTCAGACAATTATACCATTACACTGCTGTGTGTTGTTTTTGATCTGACTGACAATTTCATGTATCCCCAGGATTTGCCTGAAAATGGTCAGGTTAAGATCAGTCTTCTATCACACTCAACATATACAAAGAAAAAACATGTGGTGCTCTAAAGAAAAAAATATTTGTTTTTACCTAGGAAGTGACAACTTCCTTAAGTATGATGCAAAGTCTTGGAAGTCTGGAGTCAAAGACTGAAAACTGTGATTATTTCATGATTGCATTCATCAAATGATGTTCTTCTTTTGGCTTTTCCCGTTTAGGGGTCGCCACAACGGAACTCCGGTCTGCTAATGATTGGCAATAGATTTTTATGGTGCTGAGGTGCCACCTCGATGCCCAACCTTCAATGAAGGCACGCCCATTCTACGCATGTCTTTCGAATGCCTCTGTACTGGCTTATAACTGGATTCAGTGTAGGTTCATAGTTTTAATGTTTTTTTTTTCTCCAGATTTACTGCATACCAATCCTAAAACGTCTATTTTATAAATAAAAATAATACTAAGGTATAGCACAGTTACAAAGCACAAATTTATGAATGGGCCTAAAACGGCTTTTACTTGAAAAAGTGACAGCTACCACATTCTAATGTACTCAGAAAAAATGAGAATATTGCAAGATTGTAAGTCAGATATTTACAAGATTGAATGTGCTAATTAAATTAACTGTAGGCTCATAACTAACAGATGCACATATATATTTTTGACCCAAGTGATTAGTTTGCTTAGTCTCTATATGAACCCCACTTCTGGAATAAGAGTGCATAATGACAGAGGCCCATTTCATAAAGCTGAATCTGGACGTGGCAGGTTACAAATATGGTCCTAAAATACTAAAAATGGTAAATCTATAAGGAGGTAATTGTTATAATTAATGTCATCTTAAAACATTGGCAATTATCATTAACTTGGATTAAGACTTTCAGCCCCCCTCCCCATCTCACGCCATGAACTGTGGTATTGTCATTATACAATTTTGCCCTAAAGCATGGCTTTTACGTTTACTGTGCATTTTTCACAGCAGAATTACACAGTATGGCCTCTTTCAAGAAACAGGCGACAACAGGCTGCTGTCGTGAGGAAAATCATACCAAAAGTTTTCAGAAATTAAAAAGTTAAATCCATTTTTAAAATGTTTGTTGTATTCCTTTCACTGTAAAGTCTGCAGTTTACAGTGTTCTCTAAGTGTGTCTTTATTTGTATAAAGGCCCATAAAAAACAATGCATTACATGGAAGTGTTTACTTCAGGTCACAGTCAGGTCCCAGTAACTGAAAAAATGGAAATGCCTACAGTCAACAAACAACATGGTACTGAAACTCTGGATTGAATGTGTTGATTGGGGTTCTTCAGATGGAGAAGATGATGACTTGTTGACATTTTGTTTAGCTTTATAAAGAAGTAAAAAAAAGGGTTATTTTCTTCATTTCAGGACTATGAGCATGCACTAGCAGATTATGTACTCTCTAATGTCAGAGAATGGACTGCCCCCCCACCCCCACCCCCCAAGAAGTGTCATTGGCAGATGAGGAAGAGAGGGCAGATAGTGGTCTCTATTGTCAGAAAAAAAAAGTTAAAGGATGTTTTTTCCTTATTAATATGATATACGAGTAGAATGAACAGCTATTCTTATCACTAAGTGAGAAAGTTTTTAGAATACAGTACATGGGATCTACAGCTGAAGTAGCTATAATGGAGGAATCCAGGAAGCAAAATTGTTTGCTAATAAAAGAAGCCACATTTGTGTATTTAACATGGGGCAGTTTAATTTATTTCAGGAACTGGACACTGGCAAACTGAGCATCTCTTAGGTTTCCAAGTTTTGGACAGTTGCCACCGGACTACTAGGCACTCTTGAATGTCATGAGTGGGTGTATGTTTTAAGGTCATTTTTTTAACTCTTTAAGAATCTTTTTAGCCACATTACAAAGGAAGAACCAGGTATATTTGGTATCATAAAATGAAGGAAGAGCTAAAAATATAGCAAGTTGGTCACAGGTATGATAAATGGGCTCTTGTGCAAAAAAATAAATAACTAAACCTGGAAATGCTTTTATTTACTTATTTATTTATTGCATTGTTTACAGGGATGGTCTGACTGGGTAGACAAGCTGCCCCTTTTCAGCAGAAGCTCAGGGAGAAAATCTCCATGATAAAACAAGTAAACAGTAAAGCAGTAGTTAATAAAGCAATAACCCACAAGTGGGTGTGGGTATATCAGGATTTACCCACAGTTGGCAGGGTTTGATCATGAAGGCAAAACCCAAGTGATCCAGCAAAGTCAACCATGGATAAATCCTGATATACACACAACCACGATTGTTTATTGCTATTATACAATCACACTATTTAAGAAATAAATTTCTTACCTTTCTTAAATAATGTCTTTATATAAAGGAGCCATAGTGTTCCTCTGCATTGTTTTCCATTCTTCCGCAGTTTTTGATGTACTGGGTATGAATATAAGAGTTACATTCCCATGCTTACACAGCAGATCAGTGAAGAGAGAAAAGAGAATCTCTGTCTGTTGCCTTTTTTTTTTTTAAGAGTAGCAATGGAGAAAGAGAATCTCCATTGCTGATATGAGACACAAATCTGGACTTTCTGTAAAGATTTGAATAACTGAAAGGTACAAGAATCTGCTGGGATTTACGGAAGGGCAGCAAAACAAAAGAAGCAAAGTCAGGTATGTTTCCCTGCTTTTATTTTTCAGAATGTACCTGAGTTTTCTTCTTTTTTTCTGCTGTTCCTCCATAGCATATGCCGATAAAAAGGTCTGGCCACTGAATAGTACTTTAGCAACCAGACATTTTTCTATTGGTATTTGCTTGATTTACAATGGGCATGCTAGTTGGGCTGACCAATAAGCATCCATGTTTTTGAATACTAATGAGTTATCATTGTATAATACATTTTATACAATAAGCATAAATACATTTTAGGTCACTATAAGTTAATCACAGTTTGATAAACATGCTTTACGCCTGATCTGGAAATAGTGCACGGTAGAATAAAAATGTTACAGTCTTACATGTGAGGACAAGAAAATGAAAACAGATTATTATGCTTGACATATAATGCAATTTATTACAAAGCTTTATGGCAGAAACTTGTTTGAAAAGTTATGAGGCTGACAAAAGCTTAGGAGGTACTTTGAAGCACAAAGAGCAGTTGAGAAGGTTGTGGAAATCCTGGTGTAGAGGGTCATTCCCATCTTAAGGATCAGCAATCTGGATATACTTAGTGGGCTGAGTGCTGTGGGGGTGGAGCTAGGGTCAGGTGTTCTGTTCCCACCCATTGCAGCACTTTTAGGGCTTTATCACTGTCCTGTCAGCACCCATGTAAAAGGCAGTGGGAATACAGCAAGTAGCAATGGGGCAAGACAGAGAGATACCCAGCCACAATGACTGGCATTCTATGTGGTAAGACAGTAAAAAAAAAAAAAATATATATATATATATATATATATATATATACACATATATATATCTTTAACACAAATTAAGTCGAAGTTACGAGATATGGTACTAGAGTTAGCAAATAGTAATATAATAGATACTGAAATGAAAAAATTCTTACTTGTGGAATATCCCCTAATACCTATTATTAATGGAATACCCAAAATACATAAACATGCTACCAACCCACCTATGAGACCTATTGTCTCTGGAGGTGGGTGGAGCACCGAACCCCTATCCTTATATGTAGAGACATTTTTAAGACCTATAGTAGACTTAAATACACATGTTCTTAGATATACCAAGCAATTTCTAATGGATCTACATCAGTATTTTAGCCAAATTTCTATAACACACGACACCATATTTGTAACACTGGATGTACAATCCTTGTTCACTGTCATCCCCAACGAGGAGGGCGTCATCGCCATTAAACGTTATTTGTTGAATCATAGTACCTACACTGAACAGAATATAGATCTTATAACTATGTTCATTTAAGTGATATTGGAAAACAATATTTTTGTATATGATGATCGCATTTATATACAGCAGGATGGCGTGGCTATGGGCACTTCATGTGCCAATAGCTACGCCAACCTGTTTCTAGCTGATTGGAAGGAGCATGTTTTGTTCCAATACCATATACACCAGCAACACATCTCTTTTTATCGATGTTTTGTTGATGACGTCTTCCTCGTTTGGCATGGCAGCATACAGGATTTAAATCAATATGTAGTAGACATTAATAACATGACCCCTTACTTGAGATTCACATGTGAATTTTCTCATACTAAGATACATTATCTTGATGTATATGTAGAAAGAGTGATGGGAGACTCAATCAATACTGGAGTTTATCGCAAACCTTGTTATCGTAACACCCTTTTGCATAGCTCTAGTATGCATCACCACTATATTTTTGACAATATTATAAAAGGTCAGAGCATGCGTATATCTAGATTGAATGTATCAGAACAAAACTTTCAAATGGAAATTAATAATTTTAGGAGTAGATTATTTCAACGTGGTTACAATGAACCACATATTAATAAATTCTTAGAAGATATAGGGGAAACCAGACTTAATAGAGCTCAACCATACTATTCTGCACACAATGATAATGTTTTAGACAAGGGGAATAACTCTAACGTAGTAAAGGTACCAATGTATTATACTGAGAATTGAAATGTAGTAATGAACATAATTAAAAAGCACTGGTGTATTCTTACGTCTGATAAAGGCATTAAAACAATAGTAGGTGAAGATCCTAGGTATCAATTTAGGAACAAATCCAACTTGAAAAGCCTATTATGCCATTCTAGTATGGATAAAAGTAGTATAGAAAGCTTAGGTACCTATCCATGTGGCCATTGTAATTATTGTGATTATCTCTTTTCAGGGAATTATTTTATTCA
Source organism: Protopterus annectens (assembly GCF_019279795.1). Taxonomy (NCBI): domain Eukaryota; kingdom Metazoa; phylum Chordata; order Ceratodontiformes; family Protopteridae; genus Protopterus; species Protopterus annectens. Next base: position 1,459,249,959 of record NC_056746.1, on the reverse strand, counting down.
CCCTGATTCAGGGCAAATCTTTCATTTTTATATTATAGGTTCATGTGATACTTACAATTTAGTTTACCTGGCAGTATGCCAACAGTGCCAGGCATTTTACATAGGTAAAACAAATCGGAAGTTCCATATTAGAATCAGGGAACATTTATATGCCATGAGGATAGGTTATATGCCAAATGCTCTAGCTAAACACATAGCCAGAGAAGGTCATACTCATACATTTAAATTTATGGCTATAGATTCTGTTACACCTAACATTAGGGAAGGTAACATATGCAATAAAACTGAATGTAAAGAAATAGATTGGATAATGAGACTGCGATCTGACCAAGGTAAAGGCCTTAATGAAAGGACTTCATTAAAACCTATTTTAAGAACACGGAGATTAAAAATTTAATATAATCGATAGAATGTTATAATGTTGTTCATTAAATGATAGCAAACCTCATCCCTTCCCCCCTTCCCCACACCCCTTTCCCTTCCCCCCTCCCCACACCCCTTCCCCCCCCTTCCCCTCTCCCCCCACCCCACCTTCCCATTTAATTCACAGTAATGTCTATATTTAGTATATAGCAATGCTCACACGATTTATAAGACATATTTGTTATATATGTATATTGTTATTATTGCATGCATCTATTTATTAGATAGGTCAGAAACACATGAACATAGTCATATATATTATTAGAGATATATAAATTACTTGCATTAAATATATAGATAGTGGATTGTTTTCTACTACTTCCGCATTTTTGCGGAGTAGTATATGAATTGTCTGATTTTGATTTGATGTAATATAGAGTTATATGAGGGCTTGATGCAACATCACAGCTGCATTATATCTTTGTTATAATTTCTAGTATTATTATTTTTCCATTATTTTAAAATATATATGTCTGTATTTGTTAACATGTATTTGTATATTTATATACATTAGTATTTAATTAAAGTGATTTTTATTAATATGTTTTAAAATTAGGATGTATAGAATTCAAACATTTTTAATAAGTTTTAATAAGATTTAGCCAAGTATAGACATATTAGTTTGCTATTTGTTAGCAAATGAATTTGACAGTACACGCATTTTTGCTATGTTGCTTTAAAACCACTTGATGTGGTTAATTAGTTTGCATAACGTCATTAATTGTAGTTTATAAAGGTAATTGATAGTATATTTGAATTCTAACAGTCTGATGAAGCTACGGCGAAAGCGCTTACTGTTTGTGTGTTTCTTTATAATAAATTATACTAGTTTTTTATATACGTGTATCGGATGAGCATTTCTTGGATTTAACAGCTTGTGGTACGTTTGCAGACTGCATTGGTTGTCTCCCAGCACGAATATTTGGATTATACTTTTCTATTTTTATGCTACCAGGGAGATATTTATACTGCTGAGCATCGTTTTATTCATGGTTGGATATATATGTATATATATATATATATATATATATATATATATATATATATATATATATATGGATCATCTTCAATTTACCGAAACGCCAAAACGCCGAAACACAAATCACCGACACCAAAAGACCGACAACAAAAAATACCGACAACGCAAAACACCGAACACCATTACACCGACACACTACACGTAAACAACACAGTACACTACATGACATATTCACTAGCCCTAACCCAAACCCTAACCCTAAGGTCTGACACTACTGCACACTTACCCTACCTGCACCCTAACCCTAACTCACTTACCCACCCCTAACCCCGAGGTCCGACACTACCGCACACTTACCCTACCTGCACCCTAACCCTAACTCACTTACCCACCCCTAACCCCAAGGTCCGACACTAACGCACACTTACCCTACCTGCACCCTAACTCTAACTCACTTAACCCACCCTAAAACATAAACCCGTCACTAACACACACTTACATTACCCAAACCCTAACTCCGACACTACCACACACTCACCTTTCACACACCCTAACCCTACATCCCTCACTATTGCACACTTACCTGTCCGCTCCCTAATCCTAAATCCCTCACTATCGCATACTTACCAAGTCGCGCTTACACATTCCCCTTGTCGGTCTTCCAGCTGTCGGGATTCCAGCATGTCGGTCAAATGCGTTGTCGGTCCTTTCGCGTTCCTCTTCCGTGTGTCGGCAAATCGGCATTTCGGTCAACTGAAGGTGATCCATACATATATATATATATATATATATATAAATGCTTATAAACCAGATTGTGACTACTCCCAGGAGCCACTGCTCCAATCTTACCCACCAACAATGGAGCAAACATACTTAATAAATAATGGTCTGTGCCATGTTTCTTGTAGCTAATGGAAGTGTGAGGATCCTTTTCCAGAAATAGGATTGGAACGCTTTGACTGAATGCAGTTTCCTTCAAAAATCACAGTAGTGAAAATATATTTGATCAACTAGTTTTATGGAAACAAAGCAAATGTATTTTCTTTCTGCACCCCTGTTATAATCATAATCTGCTTCAGAGTCATTGCAGAAAGAGGATGAAGATACATTTCCCTTGGGCTAACCAATCTGAAAGAATCTGCTTTATCCAAAAAAATGCTGACTCATACAACTGACCTCTGAAGAACTCTGGCTCATCAAAACATAAGAAGCAAAAAAGAGTGGAGCCAGCAGACCATAACCCAAAAAATAAACTTTTATTGGTAAAATACCATAATCCAAAAAACAGCAAAGAATAATGCACAGACCGGTTTTGGCTGGTTAACTGTACACAGCCTTCCTCAGTGTAAAACTAGCAGATTCAAAGCTGTCATTAAATACACTGCAAACAAAGATGATTGGATAAACCTATATATAGCTTGTCATTTAAACCTGGTGGAAATAAACCACCTAACTTAATAATCCATTTTTTCTCTTTAGAGTTCAGTAAAGAATGCCAACCTGTTTTGTTCACTTTCTGACATGAATAATGTCAATAATGGTAAAAAGGAAAGTGGCTGTGGGATGTGTTTGCTGATGTTTGTATAGAGCATTATGTATCCTGCCTTTTTTAATATTGCTAATGTGCTCTGAGATTCTTAGTCTTAATGGTCTAGAAGTTTGACCTATATAGAATGCCCCACATGTGCATGTGGCTAAATAGACTACCCAGTCAGAGCTACAATTGGCAAAGAATTTGATGTTATATACAAAAGCAGAGTTTCTACTAGTAAATTCTTTCGTTTTCGAAATTTTATTACAATTAGTGCAATGTCCACAAAGGTAGCATCCAACAGGAATACTGCCAGTGAGAGTAGTTTGTATTGGTTTGGGAAGACCTGTATCACGTGTATGTTTGTAATGATTAAAGTGACTGCCCAGATTCCTTCCTTTCTTAAAGGAAAAAAGGCATCGATCAGGAACAATGTTAGACAAATCATTGTCATACAGTAGTAGATTCCAATGTCTGTTGACACTCTGAATTAAGCTGTCCGAGTTCCTACCATAAGTGGTTGTAAACCTAATAGGTTGGGAAGAAGGTTGCTGATCAGTTTTATATGCTAGTAAATCATCCCTGTTCATGTGATTGACTTTATTGACAGCATCATAGACAAGCCCCATTTTGTATCCCCTTGTCCTAAAGCATCTGGTTAAATCCCTACTTTGTGCTTGGAAAGAAGTCTCATCAGAACAGATACGTTTCATCCTGATGAATTGGGATTTTGGGATATTTTTAGAAATATGTGGGGGATGAAAGCTGGAGGCATGTAGTATAGTATTATATTCGGGATGTTTCCTATAAACAAGAGTCCCCAGTGTATGGTCTGATAATCTGTTGATGGATACATCAAGGAAAGTTATCTGGTTGTGATCATAATGCAAAGTAAATTCAAGGCCCCATTTGTTATTATTAAGGTTTGATAAAAAATCAAACAACCCTGCAAGCTCACCCTTCCATACAGCCCAGCAATCATCAAGGTAGCGTCTCCAAATGTCGAGTTGTTCCAAATAGATGTTATTACTGCTGTTATATATAAGATCTTTCTCAACATAAGCCATAAAAAGGTCCGCATATATGGGTGCAAAAGAGGAACCCATAGCGGTACCCTTGGTCTGCCAGTAGCAAATGTCCTGATAGAAAAAGACATTGTTAGTCAAAACATATGATGCCATGTCTAACAGAAATTCATTATATTCAGAAGAATATAATCCAGAATTATTAAGCCAATAAGAAAGAGCTTCTAAGCCACCAGAATGAGGAATATTGGTGTATAGAGCACTTACGTCAAAGGTACACATACGCCAATCAGGTTCAAGTTGTGTATCAGAAATGATTTGTAAGAAGTTGGTAGTATCTCTTAATCTGGAGCAGATGGAAAGAAGAAGGGGCTTCAGTTTGTTGGTCAAAAAAAGGGATAAAGGCTCTGTAATGTATCCCCTGCCTGATACAACTGCTCTGCCCGGTGGGTGTATGGGGTCCTTATGTACCTTTGGCAAAAAGTAGATGTATTGATTCAAAGAATCACGAACCAAAAGTTGGTGCATAGTATCATTATCAATAATGGAAGCATCCTTTGCATGGGACAAAAATTCTTCAATCTCATTTTGAAATCTAGGTGTAGGATTAATGGCCATTCTGGCATAATATTTTTCATCAGATAATTGTCTCATTGCTTCCTGATCATAATATTGCCAATCTAGGACCACAGCAGCACCACCTTTGTCCGCTGAAATGATCACAATGTCATGATTATTTTGTAGATCAATAATTGACTTTTGTTCAGATATAGAGATGTTGTTAGGTTTGATACTGGATACTGGCCTGGCATAGTGCAAATCTTTGAGAATGTTGTTCTGGAACTCTAGGACAACAGGGTGCATGGGTGGAGTGAATTGTGATTTGTGGTAAATAAATTTATCTGAAAACCCAAAATCATTGTTAGTGCATCCAAAAAACATTCTTAAATTGAGCAATCTACAAAAAGAAACAACATATTGTGCAAATGAATCTTCAGCAACAAAAAAAACGGGAACAAATGTTAACCCTTTATTCAAGATGGTAACTTCAGATGGTGACAGAACATGACTAGAAAGGTTTAAAACATTGTTGCACATTAGCAATATTAAAAAAGGCAGGATACATAATGCTCTATACAAACATCAGCAAACACATCCCACAGCCACTTTCCTTTTTACTATTATTGACATTATTCATGTCAAAAAGTGAACAAAACAGGTTGGCATTCTTTACTGAACTCTAAAGAGAAAAAATGGATTATTAAGTTAGGTGGTTTATTTCCACCAGGTTTAAATGACAAGCTATAGGTTTATCCAATCATCTTTGTTTGCAGTGTATTTAATGACAGCTTTGAATCTGCTAGTTTTACACTGAGGAAGGCTGTGTACAGTTAACCAGCCGAAACCGGTCTGTGCATTATTCTTTGCTGTTTTTTGGATTATGGTATTTTACCAATTAAAGTTTATTTTTTGGGTTATGGTCTGCTGGCTCCACTCTTTTTTGCTTCTTTGGATTACCTACTGAGCCATGCAGTTGCTTCCGTGCATGCTTAACATTTGATACAGTGACTTTTCTTCAGCATGCTGGAAGCCTGACCCTACAAGGGCTTTGTTTTCTCAGCTCTTATATTTTCTAATAATATGCATTTTGGATCACCTATTGCTGTGGAACATCCATTTTTCTGCTTATTTTAATATATTAGTCAATATATTATATTTTTTCTCATTGCCATTCATTAATCCTTATGTTTTGGATTTGTTTGGCATTTTGCGATTATTTTATAATTTTGGCCAAATTTCTGGAGTAATCAGTACAGCCTCATCCAGCTCTGTGTAGTGTTCGTGGATTTATTTAATTAAAGTGTCAACTGTTTGTTTTACATCGATATGGTTACTGGTTTCCATTGCTTTTTTGTTTCCTGAATGCAGATCTACTGTGGACATTTGGCTTTCTCATATACGTGATCCACGCTCAGGAAGTGCCGGTTTGACGGTTACACATCTCTCTCAGTTGGGTGTTGGCGAGGCCTTGGTGCGGTTTGCAGTTTATTCGCAGAGTTGGTCTTTTCATCATTTGGATTATTTTCACCATAGAGACTGCCTTTGCAACCATTTGGGACCTGATTCATGTTGAGTATGTTGTTTTTTTCTTTCTCTTGATTAAAACAGATACCTATACGTTTGGGACATATGTTATTTTCTTTTTGACTATTACATCTTCGCATTTGGATGGAACCACTTTCATAACAAGGAGTGCTTATGGCCTTTCTTTGGATTTATAACACTTTGGGATTTTCTACAGACTGATGGATCCAATTGAATCATCGTAAATATTGGGTTGGGACTTTAAATTAATCTTTTTATGTGCTCAAACTATTGATTTCGCAAATTCCAATTTTGTGCTTGTACTGTTGTTTCCATCGAGCACATTGGTTGAACTGGTCGTTTTCTTTGCTTCGATCCATATGATGGACATTTTGATTTTCTACAATTGTACATATTGTCTTATGTTAGACTGCCATTGTCAGTTATCGGTTAATTTTGTCTTGTTGTCATTTAATTGTTAAAAAAATATATATATTACAGGTTCACATAGGTATAGGATAGTTTTTTTATATTTGCTGCTGAATATCAGCTATATGTGTCTTTACCACTTTACAGATTTTGTTACTATCTTAGACCTTTGATTAATCATGTGATTTATGTGTATAGCCTGCTTTATAACTTCCTGACATTTATGACAATTTCCTAACTGTGCTGACAAGGCTTTTGATCTACAAGACTATACAAATTTTGGATATTGTCCACTTATTTATTCCCTGCATTGGTTGCATTATTTCCATTTATATGCTATTACATACTAGCATATTTGTCCTATAGATTGGTCTGTTCTTCACAACATTTTGAGCACTTTTCTACTATAATGTAATCTTTTATAATACTGGGCTGTGCCTGGATATTATGACCATTGCTGTCTAAGTTTGCTTTGTGATTCCTTCAACCAACATTTTTTGTTTGGGGATCCACTTATTGTTATTACAAGAACTCTACACTGTATAATATTTTCTTACATGTGGTTTATTCTAAGCTTATTGATGCCATTACATGACACAAGTGTTTTATTTTAGTCCAGTATCTCTATTTGGTCTTTTTCTCATTTTGAGGGACATCTCAATTGTTTGCTTCCCCTGATAATCTGGTCAGCCTCTTTTTCGTTTATTATATCCTTTGATTTATACCACACTGTGGATATTAGGTCTTGGGTCTCCAGATATTCTAAGTCTCTTCTACCAATGGTGTGTTTGATTGATCACTACTCTTTTTATTCTTATTTACTGATCCTTGGTCCAATTGAATTATTGATTTATTCCCATTTGTGAGACGTGGTCCATTTATATTTTTTTGGGTCCATTATTGTCTCTTTATATGACGTAGCCTCTGAGCTATTATTGTCTATCTGCATTAAGCTTTTTTGTATTTAGTATTATGGATCTTCTCAGTTTGGTTTCGGGTCTATCCTCTGACAGGGAAGACCTAAGAGTTTTTGGATTGGGATCCAATACTAATGATACCAATATGGATGCACCTATTGGGTCTGAAACTATTTGTAATTTGGCATTTGACAAACTATATAAACACCTTAGGACATTAAGATCCACTGTTTGGCATGCAAAATTATTCAAAGCATATATTGCTAAAGACATTACCCCAAGTGGGGTTAAGAGTTAGGATTCAGCCCCTAGTGGCAGAAATCGATGAAGACCTATCACAGGAATGGGCTGGTATCCAACACCAAGCCAGCATGTCTTTTGTTAAGGCTCTAAACAAATTTTATGAGCGTGTCATTGATAAGGAAGTCAATACTGTTTTGGGTCTGGCTAATGAATTCAAACCTTTTGAGAATGAAAACTTTTTTGCCAAACAACTCAATAAGGTAGTTTCTGACTTAAATAATCTGGAGACCCAACTAAAATCTAAGAAAATTCAAAAGTTTAACAGAGATTTGGCCGATTACCAGGGGAGCAATCCTTTTAGCTCTACCAAACATGTGAAATTCAATGTACAAAAAAGTCGCCCCTCAAAGAGAAAAAGGCCTAAATCTATACTGAATAACTATATTTCTGATACTGGCTCTTCCACTGATGAGCCACTATCTGGTCTTGAGAATGAACTGCAGACCGCATCTGGGTCACCCTCACCCAAAAGGGCTTCACCTGGGGTCCCTTTAGGAACAAGTATAAAAGAGGGGGGAGGAAACATAAAGGCAATAAGCGGCATACAAGAATTACTACAACTAGCGATGAAGGACTAGACTCCTCATTAAACAACAATGTTTTAAACCTTTCAAGCCATGTTTTGTCACCATCTGAAGTTACCATCTTGAATAAAGGGTTAACATTTGTTCCCGTTTTTTTTGTTGCTGAAGATTCATTTGCACAAGATGTTGTTTCTTTTTGTAGATTGCTCAATTTAAGAATGTTTTTTGGATGCACTAACAATGATTTTGGGTTTTCAGATAAATTTATTTACCACAAATCACAATTCACTCCACCCATGCACCCTGTTGTCCTACAATTCCAGAACAACATTCTCAAAGTTTTGCACTATGCCAGGCCAGTATCCAGTATCAAACCTAACAACATCTCTATATCTGAACAAAAGTCAATTATTGATCTACAAAATAATCATGACATTGTGATCATTTCAGCGGGCAAAGGTGGTGCTGTTGTGGTCCTAGATTGGCAATATTATGATCAGGAAGCAATGAGACAATTATCTGATGAAAAATATTATGCCAGAATGGCCATTAATCCTACACCTAGATTTCAAAATGAGATTGAAGAATTTTTGTCCCATGCAAAGGATGCTTCCATTATTGATAATGATACTATGCACCAACTTTTGGTTCGTGATTCTTTGAATCAATACATCTACTTTTTGCCAAAGGTACATAAGGACCCCATACACCCACCAGGCAGACCAGTTGTATCAGGCAGGGGATACATTACAGAGCCTTTATCCCTTTTTTTGACCAACAAACTGAAGCCCCTTCTTCTTTCCATCCACTCCAGATTAAGAGATACTACCAACTTCTTACAAATCATTTCTGATACACAACTTGAACCTGATTGGCGTATGTGTACCTTTGACGTAAGTGCTCTATACACGTAAGTGCTCTATACACCAATATTCCTCATTCTGATGGCTTAGAAGCTCTTTCTTATTGGCTTAATAATTCTGGATTATATTCTTCTGAATATAATGAATTTCTGTTGGACATGGCATCATATGTTTTGACTAACAATGTCTTTTTCTATCAGGACATTTGCTACTGGCAGACCAAGGGTACCGCTATGGGTTCCTCTTTTGCACCCATATATGCGGACCTTTTTATGGCCTATGTTGAGAAAGATCTTATATATAACAGCAGTAATAACATCTATTTGGAACAACTTGACATTTGGAGACACTACCTTGATGACTGCTGGGCTGTATGGAAGGGTGAGCTTGCAGGGTTGTTTGATTTTTTATCATACCTTAATAATAACAAATGGGGCCTTGAATTTACTTTGCATTATGATCACAACCAGATAACTTTCCTTGATGTAGCCATCAACAGATTATCCGACCATACACTGGGGACTCTTGTTTATAGGAAACATCCCGAATATAATACTATACTACATGCCTCCAGCTTTCATCCCCCACATATTTCTAAAAATATCCCAAAATCCCAATTCATCAGGATGAAACGTATCTGTTCTGATGAGACTTCTTTCCAAGCACAAAGTAGGGATTTAACCAGATGCTTTAGGACAAGGGGATACAAAATGGGGCATGTCTATGATGCTATCAATAAAGTCAATCACATGAATAGGGATGATTTACTAGCATATAAAACTGATCAGCAACCTACTTCCCAACCTATTAGGTTTTCAACCACTTATGGTAGGAACTCGGACAGCTTAATTCAGAGTGTCAACAGACATTGGAATCTACTACTGTATGACAATGATTTGTCTAACATTGTTCCTGATCGATGCCTTTTTTCCTTTAAGAAAGGAAGGAAGGAATCTGGGCAGTCACTTTAATCATTACAAACATACACGTGATACAGGTCTTCCCGAACCAATACAAACTACTCTCACTGGCAGTATTCCTGTTGGATGCTACCCTTGTGGACATTGCACTAATTGTAATAACATTTCCAAAACGAAAGAATTTACTAGTAGAAACTCTGCTATTGTATATAACATCAAATTCTTTGCCAATTGTAGCTCTGATTCGGTAGTCTATTTAGCCACATGCACATGTGGGGCATTCTATATAGGTCAAACTTCTAGACCATTAAGACTAAGAATCTCAGAGCACATTAGCAATATTAAAAAAGGCAGGATACATAATGCTCTATACAAACATCAGCAAACACATCCCACAACCACTTTCCTTTTTACCATTACTGACATTATTCACGTCAGAAAGTGAACAAAACAGGTTGGCATTCTTTACTGAACTCTAAAGAGAAAAAATGGATTATTAAGTTAGGTGGTTTATTTCCACCAGGTTTAAATGACAAGCTATATATAGGTTTATCCAATCATCTTTGTTTGCAGTGTATTTAATGACAGCTTTGAATCTGCTAGTTTTACACTGAGGAAGGCTGTGTACAGTTAACCAGCCGAAACCGGTCTGTGCATTATTCTTTGCTGTTTTTTGGATTATGGTATTTTACCAATAAAAGTTTATTTTTTGGGTTATGGTCTGCTGGCTCCACTCTTTTTTGCTTCTTTGGATTACCTACTGAGCCATGCAGTTGCTTCCGTGCATGCTTAACATTTGATACAGTGACTCATCAAAACATAAATCACAAGAAACACTGCAGGTCCACTGGGCTAATTAGATTATGGGGAAGTAGTGGTGATGACTAATCTGAAGGCAAATCTAATAAAGGATGTTCCTGGTCTGCACAAATCAGTGTAACTGTGGTGAAAAAGCTGATTAACCACTAGCACGTACAAGAAAGAACATAACCAGACAGAAAATGAACAGTCCTGAAAGTGTGTCTGAACTGTCTGTGATATTCTACTTGCAATACTGTGCCATGTGCTCTTGAAGCACCTTCTCAGGAGATCATATACAATGATAAGGAAAACATGTGCTACATAACTTCAAGAAAAAAATAAAAGAACAAAATGCATACTTCCGTTGCATGAAAAGCCCACATCCCACCCCCAAGACACCTTCAAGCCAGAGACTTCACTCCCTACGCTCCTGGAACTATTATAATTAACTCCAAAGACACTGCAACACTGAGAAATGTAATGCACTTGTAATAATAGAGTTCACCAATGAGTGCCTTCACTCCGTTGAAACGAATCACAGCTGACTGGGATTATGCATGGAACCAAATCTACACTTTAATACGAACAAAATTCCAAATAGTTATTGCTGAATTTACACACGAACTGAAAACAGGCTAAAATCATGCGTTGAACCCGTTTTAAACTTTAATATGCCAAAACAGCCCAAATAGCTACTGTTGAATTTACAAACGAGAAAATGCAATAAAAATGCGATAAAAATGTAAAACTGAAGTTACAGGATCAGTTAAGCGCTTTCACCCGGTATCATCCGGGTTTCATCAGAACTGAACTGTTAGTTCACAATCAACAATTTTAAACTTTTTTGGCGCCTAAACCAAACACATATTTGAAAATTTTAAGGTGCGTATCATTTAAAATACGTGCATATATTGTGATTATGCGCATATAGTTTCACTAAGATGCGTATGTGCCTTAATTAAAAAGCATGTAAATTCTTATAGTATCCTTATAATATATTTGCTGGACGCTTACATAAATAAATAATTATGATTAATTTCAGTACCCATGTGTTGTGATTTGTAATTTGAATAATACACTTGCTAAAAAGACTATAAAATGTATATATATCTATGAATATAAATGTAAATATAAAAGTAGATGAAAAATATTTGATTCTTTCCATTTATATCAATATTAACATTATTATTATTACTATTACTATTATTATTATAAAGGCTATCAATTGATGAGTAAATGAATATACAAATACATGAATAAATCGCACTATGTACAATAATTCACATGTGATGTGAAATAATGTGATATATAAATATGAATGTATAAATTGATATGTATAATTATATATGTAATTAGTAATATTCCATTCTCTAGTAGTCATAAGCCCAATATTAATACACATCGAAGAAATATATAAATGTATATATGTAATTACATATATACCTAACAAAGCTTGACTATACAGTACATAGAAATGACCATAAATTAAAGTATCAAAATTGCATAAATTTAAAAACACTTTACTTATACAAAAATAAACTTAACATATGTCTACCCATATATAATACGTGGTCATGGTCTAATTCTTGTACGTATTCAACTTTCTTTATCATAGTGAAATGTTAAAAATGTTAAAAGTATTGTTAAAATTTTTCCTTCTTTAGAATGTTTTTGTTAATAATAGTATAATAATAGTTAATAATATAATAGTGGTTTAATTGATATATATTCGTTTAAACCTGGTGGCGTCGTAGCATCTAAATATATTTGCCACCAGATTTCTTTATAGCTGAGCAGACTTTTGAAGTCTCCTCCCTTGGGATCATAATTAATTACTTCAAGTATAATGAATTTGAAATTATGACTGTTCCCTCCCTATCTATGTGTCTATAAAGTGCGTTATTGTTGTCCTTGGTTCTTATGCAGTATATGTGATCATAAATCCTTTTCTTTATATTTCTTTCCTTCTTTCCTACATAAAAACATGGACATTGTTGGCAAATGCTTAAATATACTACCATCTTGGTATTGCAATTTCCTACTTTCCTTTTTACTACACTTTTATGTCCATTTTTCAAGTAATTAATATTTTCTTCAGACATATATTTGCATTGATTGCAAGTACCACATTTAGGATTCATTTTTTTATTGTTATTATTTTTATTCCTGTTATTCCTTCCCTTGATTCCACTTTCGACTAACTGTTTGATGTTGGTACCCATCTTATATGTGAACTGGGGTTTATCTCTCAATACTTTGCTCAATTGGGCATCCTTGGAAATAATATACCAAAAGTGGTTTAATATGTTTTTGATTTAACAAGCTGCCAAATTGAACTGTAAGATGTATGTTCTATGGAAGGAACTTTGACTAATGTTGATGTCCTTGTGGTCTAAATCATAACGTGTAGTAATCTCCTGGGATGCAGATTGACAATTGCTCCCTAATAGAGGAAAATATCTAGAATTCCTATATTGTAAAATATATTGAATTGTGGAATCCATCATAGCATTAGGATAGCCTCTCTGAGTAAATAACTCCTTAATGTACTTTAATTCAGTGTGTAAAGTGTCAGTGTATAAAGAAAACGATTTATGATCACATATACTGCATAAGAACCAAGGACAACAATAACGCACTTTATAGACACATAGATAGGGAAGGGAACAGTCATAATTTCAAATTCATTATACTTGAAGTAATTAATTATGATCCCAAGGGAGGAGACTTCAAAAGTCTGCTCAGCTATAAAGAAATCTGGTGGCAAATATATTTAGATGCTATGACGCCACCAGGTTTAAACGAATATATATCAATTAAACCACTATTATATTATTAACTATTATTATACTATTATTAACAAAAACATTCTAAAGAAGGAAAAATTTTAACAATACTTTTAACATTTTTAACATTTCACTATGATAAAGAAAGTTAAATATGTACAAGAATTAGACCATGACCATGTATTATATATGGGTAGACATATGTTAAGTTCATTTTTGTATAAGTAAAGTGTTTTTAAATTTATGTAATTTTGATACTTTAATTTATGGTCATTTCTATGTACTGTATAGTCAAGCTTTGTTACGTATATATGTAATCACATATATACATTTATATATTTCTTCGATGTGTATTAATATTGGGCTTATGACTACTAGAGAATGGAATATTACTAATTACATATATAATTATACATATCAATTTATACATTCATATTTATATATCACATTATTTCACATCACAAGTGAATTATTGTACATAGTGTTATTTAATCATGTATTTATATATTCATTTACTCATCAATTGATAGCCTTTATAATAATAATAGTAATAGTAATAATAATAATGTTAATATTGATATAAATGGAAAGAATCAAATATTTTTCATCTACTTTTATATTTACATTTATATTCATAGATATATATACATTTTATAGTCTTTTTAGCAAGCATATTATTCAAATTACAAATCACAACACATGGGTACTGAAATTAATCATAATTATTTATTTATGTAAGCGTCCAGCAAATATATTATAAGGATACTATAAGAATTTAAATGCTTTTTAATTAAGGCACATACGCATCTTAGTGAAACTATATGCGCATAATCGCAATATATGCACGTATTTTAAATGATATGCGCCTTTAATTTTCAAATATGTGTTTGGTTTAGGCGCCAAAAAAGTTTAAAATTGTTGATTGTGAACTAACAGTTCAGTTCTGATGAAGCCCGGATGATACCGGGTGAAAGCGCTTAACTGATCCTGTAACTTCAGTTTTACATTTTTATCGCATTTTTATTGCATTTTCTCGTTTGTAAATTCAACAGTAGCTATTTGGGCTGTTTTGGCATATTAAAGTTTAAAACTGGTTCAACGCATTATTTTAGCCAGTTTTCAGTTTGTGTGTAAATTCAACAATAACTATTTGGAATTTTGGTCGTATTAAAGTGTAGATTTGGTTCCACGCATAATCCCAGCCAGCTGTGATTCGTTTCAATGGAGTGAAGGCACTCATTAGTGAACTCTATTAGTACTTTGCAGTTATCAGTTTGGACTTTCAGTTGTTGTTACATCAAATGGAGAACACCGGTGCTACACCAGTCATTGAAAATGTAAGTACACAGCAGAAAGGCTTGGATGAATTAACCAACCTCCGTGAAGATATTTTATTACTTAAAAGTGAATTAAGTAATCTCACTTCCTTAGTGAGACAATTATTAAACAGTGGCCACCAAGAAACAACTATTAAGGGTGGCAACACACAACCGGAGTATGTTCCTTTAAAAATTCCTAGCGTCAGGTCACCTTCTGGGCTAGCCACACGAGAAGGGATTAACGTGCACAATGGAGAAGGAGGTCCTGGTATCAGGACAACAAATACATCAGTGCAGCACGACGAAGTCGTTTCTTCTGACAGCCTAGATATACCGAATGGTCAGGGTGAATGCGGAGTGAGAGGAAGAAATACTTTGGACATAAATGAATCTAACAATGGCAGTAAAATTAACTTGTCAGATTTCACCTTCGACTTTTCTTTATACGACATTAATGAGGAAGCTACAAGAACTGGATCTAGACCTAAGAGCCAGATGCCGTTTAAAACGTATTCATCTATTGCTGGACAGTCCGTTTCACAACAGCATAAAGGTACTGTGAAATCAGTCTTCTGACCCACACATCCCCAAATTAAGGGGAATGTTACTTCTGAAGACAACAAATTTAATGCATTTCTATTGTTTAATTATGGAATAGAAGACTTAAAAAGCGATTACAATGTTACAGATATGGACAACACTGATTTTGATAATTTAAAGACCATGATTTTTTTCTTTAGGTAAAAAGTTAAAAAGCATTAATGGTCTTAAAGTGGACAATGCTTATTTAAGTAAGAATTTAGATATGAAATTAGTACCCAAAGGACTGAGATTTTTTAAGTTACCCTTAGGTTTGGATTACACTGCTGAAGTAGTAAAGGAATTTAATTGTTTATTTGACACTTGTGGTTTCAATTTCATGAGATTATTAATGAAACACAATGATGACAAAATGAGTAAACTTATAGCCGATGCAGAAAAATTGAATAACAATATATTAAATGATCTTTTATTTCCTCAATGGGAACAATTATACAACAAGCAATACCAGGAAGCCAAAACATGGATTTCTAACATCACACAGAGGAAATCTAAAAAGCTTTCAAGGGACAATGAACAGTACAATTGTAATAGGGCTTATAGTTGGCCAGAAATGAGATCAAAAATAAATCCCAAAGAAGATTTTCATAAATCTAGATGGCACAAAGGGGAAACACCAATGGGGACAACAGTAAAGGGTTAGATACAGGTTATCGTAATGAAAGACATACATATCAGGGGGATTTTCAATATCGGGGAAAACAATATTCACAACCACATCAATATGGGAACCAGAAATATATGAGAAAGAAATGGTATTAATAAACAAAGGGGAACAAGTAGAAGATAGAAGCAATAGCCATAGTAACAGGATAGAAGTAGAAGGAAATGTTCACACTCTCAACAACTACAAGATTTTCAACTATACGGATATTGAAATAGAAAAAACACATTTTGATCTATTTAGTAAAGGAGAAAAATTTGTTCCGATTCCTAGATTTAATCTGACAGACACAGTGATAGAATTCAAAAAATATATTCAAAAAGCGAATTTAGCTATTCATTTCAAAAATTTGAATGTGATTGACAAAAAAGATTCTCTCAAGAACAAAAATATTGGTATCCCCTTTAAGGTAAAAAGTAAATTATATCCTCCCAGTAATCCTAGTATCGAGCTTTACGAAAATTTAACTATTAGAGAAATTTATCAGGAATCGAACAAACTTAAGCATTTAGCCTGTGGTGCAAATTTATCTAAGAATGAAGAACGATTAATAAGAGATCTCAAGGAAAATGACAATATAAGAGTCATGAGACCAGACAAGGGAGGCGGCACCATCTTATATGACAATATGCAGTATACTAAAAAGATATATGACCTATTACATTTTTCAGGAAATTATTCCTCTATATCCCTTAACGAGCTTAATATAGCTTATCAAAGGATTGATTCTTATTTAGAAGAATATTTCCTAGAAAATAGAATTACAAAGGAGACCTATGACTTTCTATCTGTGAAATTTCCTAAATTGACTACGCTCGTAGGTATACCCAAGATTCATAAAAATATACAAGACCCACCATTTCGTCCAATATTTTCAGGGAGTAAATCAAAGACCTTTCCAATAGGCAAATATATTGATTACAAATTGAAACCTATATACAACCATGTTTCACACATGGTCAAAGACTCTTGGGTATTTTTAAAGAACTTTCCGATGGATTTAAAATACGACAACACAACATTTCTCACCATAGACGTGATTGACCTTTTTTCATGTATTCCCAAAGAGCAAGGATTAGAAGCATTCAGTGCTAGTATGTACAAATATGCTAATCTTGAATGGGATGAAATTAGCTTATTAGTGGAAATGATGGCCCTAGTATTAGAAACTAATTATATATACTTTGAAGGCGAACACTTTAAACAAATAAAAGGAGTAGCGATGGGAGCAGCTTGTGCTTCCATTTACGCTAATTTGGTTATGCTCCACTGGGAGGATACAGTACTTTTCACTAGTGGCCATTTTAAGATTGTTAGATATTATTCTAGATTCCTGGATGACATATATATATATTGGGAAGCTGACATTAATACTATGGAATGTTTTATAGAATTCTTAAATGATAGTAGTGAATATTTAAAATTCACACATTCCTACAATAATAAGGGATTACCTTATTTAGATACTTTTATTAAATACCAGTCATGCAAATTCTTTTCTTCCATATATAGAAAGGAAACGTATTCCAACAATTATTTACAGTACACCAGCTGTCATCCAGAGAAACTGAAAAATAATATATTTAAAGGTCAGTGTGTTCGTGCTTCCCACATGACATCTGACATTGACACTTTACACACTGAATTAAAGTACATTAAGGAGTTATTTACTCAGAGAGGCTATCCTAATGCTATGATGGATTCCACAATTCAATATATTTTACAATATAGGAATTCTAGATATTTTCCTCTATTAGGGAGCAATTGTCAATCTACATCCCAGGAGATTACTACACGTTATGATTTAGACCACAAGGACATCGACATTAGTCAAAATTCCTTCCATAGAACATACATCTTACAGTTCAATTTGGCAGCTAGTTACATCAAAAACATGTTAAACCACTTTTGGTATATTATTTCCAAGGATGCCCAACTGAGCAAAGTATTGGGAGATAAACCCCAGTTCACATATAAGATGGGTACCAACATCAAACAGTTAGTCGAAAGTGGAATCAAGGGAAGGAATAACAGGAATAAAAATAATAACAATAAAAAAAATGAATCCTAAATGTGGTACTTGCAATCAATGCAAATATATGTCTGAAGAAAATATTATTTACTTGAAAAATGGACGTAAAAGTGTAGTAAAAAGGAAAGTAGGAAATTGCAATACCAAGATGGTAGTTTATTTAAGCATTTGCCAACAATGTCCATGTTTTTATGTAGGAAAGATGGAAAGAAATATAAAGAAAAGGATTTATGATCACATATACTGCATAAGAACGAAGGACAACAATAATGCACTTTATAGACACATAGATAGGGGAGGGAACAGTCATAATTTCAAATTCATTATACTTGAAGTAATTAATTATGATCCCAAGGGAGGAGACTTCAAAAGTCTGCTCAGCTATAAAGAAATCCGGTGGCAAATATATTTAGATGCTATGACGCCACCAGGTTTAAACGAATATATATCAATTAAACCACTATTATATTATTAACTATTATTATACTATTATTAACAAAAACTTTCTAAAGAAGGAAAACTTTTAACAATATTTTTAACATTTTTAACATTTCACTATGATAAAGAAAGTTGAATATGTACATGAATTAGACCATGACCATGTATTATATATGGGTAGACATATGTTAAGTTCATTTTTGTATAAGTAAAGTGTTTTTAAATTTATGTAATTTTGATACTTTAATTTTTGGTCATTTCTATGTACTGTATAGTCAAGCGTTGTTACGTATATATGTAATCACATATATACATTTATATATTTCTTCGATGTGTATTAATATTGGGCTTATGACTACTAGAGAATAGAATATTACTAATTACATATATAATTATACATATCAATTTATACATTCATATTTATATATCACATTATTTCATATCACATGTGAATTATAGTGCATAGTGTGATTTATTCATGTATTTGTATATTCATTTACTCATCAATTGATAGCCTTTATAATAATAATAGTAATAGTAATAATAATAATGTTAATATTGATATAAATGGAAAGAATCAAATATTTTTCATCTACTTTTATATTTACATTTATATTCATAGATATATATACATTTTATAGTCTTTTTAGCAAGTGTATTATTCAAATTACAAATCATAACACATAGGTACTGAAATTAATCATAATTATTTATTTATGTAAGCGTCCAGCAAATATATTATAAGGATACTATAAGAATTTACATGCTTTTTAATTAAGGCACATGCGCATCTTAGTGAAACTATATGCGCATAATCGCAATATATGCACGCATTTTAAATGATATGCGCCTTTAAATTTTCAAATATGTGTTTGGTTTAGGCGCCAAAAAAGTTTTAAATTGTTGATTGTGAACTAACAGTTCAGTTCTGATGAAGCCCGGATGATACCGGGTGAAAGCGCTTAACTGATCCTGTAACTTCAGTTTTACATTTTTATCACATTTTTATTGCATTTTCTCGTTTGTAAATTCAACAGTAGCTATTTGGGCTGTTTTGGCGTATTAAAGTTTAAAACTGGTTCAACGCATTATTTTAGCCAGTTTTCAGTTCATGTGTAAATTCAACAATAACTATTTGGAATTTTGGTCGTATTAAAGTGTAGATTTGGTTCCACGCATAATCCCAGCCAGCTGTGATTCGTTTCAACGGAGTGAAGGCACTCATTGGTGAACTCTATTATTACTTTGCAGTTATCAGTTTGGACTTTCAGTAAATGTAATTCACTTGTCATAGTGATATCAGTCAACAGATCAACATCTGTAATTAATAAGTGCTGAAAGCCCTCATGCAATGTTCCATGTGTTTCACGTTTTTGGATATATTTTTATTTGTTATTGTGTTCTTTTCCGTGGTCCACATTTGGCTGGAGCTTAGACTGTTGTGTTTGTTATTAAAGCCATGGTTCAATTAATAGCATATTACTGCACAAATGATAGAAAACTATTCCCCCACTGACAGAAAAAAAAGCAGAAATGTAGAGAAATGATACATGATATTAGTATTTCATGTAATTAAAATAGCTGCTAACTCAAGCAAGTTTGAACAGGGGCTCCGGTGCTTGATAATGTAGGTAGGGTGGATGGGCATGCTCATCCGGGGGTTGACAGTGGTTTTTGACTGGCTGACATTACTGGCCTCCTGACAGAGCCTCTGCTGGGGATCAGATGATTACCATGATGCTGGCAGCTGATGCAAGTAAGACATGTTGTCACTGTCCAAGCTGGCGATGGTAGCCAAGCCACAGAATATGGAGGAGCATACATGCACTAACAGAAGGGCATTGGTGGTCCCTGCAGTGGCACTAGTCCTCATGTCACCATTATGGAGGGGTTAGGCCATACAATAAAAACTTATTTATTTTATTATTTATTTATTTATTTTTATTTATTTATTTATTTATTTATTTATTTATTTATTTGTTTGTTTGTTTGTTTGTTTATTTAACATTTCTTAACCAGGAAAGTCTGACTTGGAATAAAGCCAATTTTAAGTTGAAGGCCCTGGAAGAAACACTTTATGCTATCATTCTCTGGATGCTGGCAACTGGCAGCAAATACCTTCATGGGTGCCTAGATAAGGCTTCATTCAGACAGTATAATGTCCAATTGTGGGTAGGCTTAATGATCAGCAGGCATGGGCGGGGGGGGGTCATGCAATAAAAAAAATAGGTTCAGTGAAGGATTGGAAATGAATGGAAATTAGAAAGTCATAGGATCACAACAATTTGAGAAAGTATTTTTTCATTAAAACAATGGTCATATGGTGACTATTAGGAATTAAATCCCAGTTAGAAGTGCTGGTTATAACATGATAACAGAAATCAAAGCCTAAGCAGGATAAGAAAAATGATTCAACACATTACACTCTGTACTAATGCTAACCTAAAACTGCAGACTATAAATGATGAAAAGAAAACCCACTGGAGCCACCATGACCAGTTATAGCTTTTATTTAAAACACAGATAAGAGCTTTCGAGCATTAGCTCTTCACCAGATCTAAAAAACATTTAAAATCAACCACATTTAAATAGATAACAAACAATCAGAATCAATAGCAGAACCTATGCCCCTTCAGTAGGTGTTTTAAAGGGATACAACCATTTAACCCAGGTGTATGGTTAGCTTGTAATTCAGCTATCTATCTTAGCTCTGTGCTAATTCAGTACTATGTACAATGTCCCCTCCCCTCGTGCTCTCTTGTTGAATATATAGCACAATAAACTGAAATTTGTAGTCTTTATTTATTTCTATATGTTGATATAATAAAACTCACTAAGCTAGGCATCAACCCCTATATCACTAGGTGGGTTGCAAGCTGGCTCACAGAAGGAACCCACAGTGTGAAAGTAGCCGACTCCAAGTCAGACTGCTGACTAGTCACAAGTGGAGTCCCAGAGGGTTTGGCCCTGGGTCCTCTCCTGTTTGGTATCTACTTCTCTGAAGTCCAGGCCAACACGATGGGACTCTGGCTGACAAAGTTCGCAGATGATTGCAAGTTGGGAGCTATTATTAACTCCCCAAGTGATGTTGACATCCTACAGAATGGCATCACTGAGACCAACAACTGGTGTCAGAACCATGGCCTTAAGCTCAATGCCAAAAAAATGTGTCATCATCCTTTTTGGGAAAAAAATGGTTCCCATGAATTACCACATTGATGGTAGTCCACTGAACACAGAAGGCATTATAAGAGATCTGGGAACACAAGTTGACAGCAACCTCTCTTTTGATCACCATATTGCCATTGTGGTCAGAAAGTCCTTCTATGTGGCACATCTCATTACTAAGGGTTTTGCATCCAGGAAGAAAAAGGTTATTGTCTCCCTCTACTCTTCCATCATTAGGCCAATCATCAAATACAATGCCCCATTTAGCATGTATCTCACTAGACACCTGCAACAACTGGAGAGGCCACAAAAGTACTTCACAAAAGAGGATCCTAGGCCTTAAACACTTGTCCTATATGGACAGACTCAGAAAACTCCAACTATTCTCTGTCTCATATCACCTACTTAGAGGCAATCTCTGCTTGACTTAATGTCTGACCCAGCTCTGTTAGAAATGCTACATCTAAAGAAATCCCAATCCCTCCATACCTCACGCTCCAGAGATCTCAACCTCATTACCACAATCAACAGAACATACTGGAGGGACAGGTTCATAACCCAGAGACTGCCCATGCTATGGAATAGACTTCCCATCCATGTCAAGCAGAGTACCTGGCTGACCCTCTTCAGCAGAAATCCTGATGAGTGGATGAGAAATAGAAAATTCACCCCAGGGATCACTCCAGTGGCTCTACTTGACAGAGGCACTGGGAACTAAGGTCAGGTGGCACGATGCCAAGATAATCCTATGGCTAGGCTTGTAAAGGCCCCAGGGCCATTAGCCTAGTACACACCTATGAACCTATGAACCTATAAACCATTACTTCTCAAACACAATCTTATGTCACTCATATGTTGCAATATGCATTGTTTTAACATTTTATTAGTTTTTCCACCGTAGAATGCTTGGTATGATATGCACTCATCTAAATACACCACATTTTACCACTGTGGACTTTTACTTCTTCCTTGGCTGCTGTGGATTTTTAAAACTGCAGATTAAGTAGTTAAAAACAAGATGCAAAGGAACAGAAATGAATGCTGCATTGGGTCACAATGCCCCTCCTTACTACCATTCATTACATGCTAAATGTAGCTCATTAGCTGACACTGCCCCCCCCCCCCGTAATGCTAACATCTTCAAGAAAAAGTCTAATGTTTGTATTCCTTAACATCTCACTCAGTCCATCAATCTCTCCTTCAGTGCATACAAACAGGAGCAAAGAAATAACTTCTTGACTTGAAGCAGTGTTAATTTATTAACAAACTGAATCATTATTTCATCTATGATCATTCATTATCAAGATAAGAGATCTTTTCTGACACATTATAATTTGAATACCATTTCTTTACCAGTGTTGTGCTAAAAGAAGTAGAAATAGGTTAGGATACATGATGACTCAGGAGAAGGCTTTAGTTAAATATATCAATGCTGCAAAGACTGGTTCTATTTCAAGCAGGTTAAATGAAAGACTTCATACATCTCTGCAGATTATTTTTAGTTGATCTACAGATTTTGATGATGCTTCATAACAGGTTGTTAAACTTAAGCCAGCAATGAAGTCTGGATTGCTCAATTCCTCAGCCCTGAGAATGTGTCATTAGAGAATGTAACAGAATAATTGTGACATGCAAATAACCCCTGTTGGCATGTGGTACATCTGGAAAGGGGATATGATGCCACAATAATATAGAACAGTTTCATGAAATAAGTGAACATTTAACAAGATAACATAGTTCAGTGATTGTCACTAAATGTTCACTGTTAGAACACTTTAATATTATGCTGACAGGACATAGTATCACTTTCATGAGGAAAAAAAAGAAGGACATACTACTTGTTAGAAATGTTACCTGGAAAAACATTTTCATGTGTTACAACATTTCTTTTTTTTTTATCTGACACTAAATGATCCTCTTAAAACAGTCGACTTCCAGAAATGTAATCCTGTTAAAGCAAAGGGTCAGTGAAAATATGTCTCCACAAAATGGTAGATTCAATTACACTCAATAAAATATGCACATGCATGACACATTGTACTTTCCAATGCAGACGTTTACCTATATATCAAATCTTCTTTTCCAAGTAACTCCTATAATGGGTGACAGCCACTCAGTTCTCCAAAGTTGCCTTGCAGTTCAGCCAGTATGAAATACATAAATATAAAAATGGAAAAGGACAAATATTACTTACAACACACCATCGCTTCTAGATTGTGGCCATTGTTACCTATGGACTACCTAATTCGAAGATCTCAAACGAATTGTACACAGCTTACAGCACTGAGATGCATTATAGAAGCAAGTTGTCATGTCCCTCAAAATATCAGAGATGTCCACCAAAATATTATGCTCAGAAAATGTCCAGCAGGTGACATACTAATTACATTTGGGCTTACTAAGAAAAGAGAGATGTTCAAGAATTTCACCCAAGTAATACATAAATAGTCATTTTATTCACTGGCAACTATGAATTAATTGATGCAAATAAAATGATTTAAGTGTTTTTTTTTTTTAATTATGTGCACCAAATGGAAAGCTATTTACTTGAGGAGGTGGGGAATTAGTTTTTATTTTACTCATTAGCTTTTGGCTATTTGTGTATTATTTCTAAAGTTGTTTATCCAAAGTGCTCCTGTAGATAAGTGCTTCTGTTCTCCTTTTTCCAACTTACAAAATATATATAGCAATAAATGTGGAGAAAGCACTTTGCTTGCATAGTAACTGTCTTCTACCTCATCCTGATATACATAGTTTGAAAATTAAGCCTTGGGCACAAATTATGCCTTGAAAGAAAAAATAAGACTGACATTCTTTTTTTTCATAATTTTTATTTAGCAAACCATTAGAGTAAAAATGTTGAGAAAATGCTAAAATGCATCCCAGACCATCTGTAAAACCTGTGGCTTTCTTTGGGCCCTGGATTTATTTCCTTAATGGTTATTACTTTGTGCTGGTTGTCTTCAGGTGAAGTGTTGGAGGATGGATGCAAGGAAAACTAAAGCTGAATAGATTTTTTTTTTTCCTTAATCATAATTTCTGTTCGTATATTTGATGAAAATTGAGTGTAAGGATGTGTAAAATAAGATATAGAGAGAGCATATCTTTAAAAATTTTAAAGCTTAGAGTATATGGAAAAAAAAGAAAAAAAGAGAAAAGAAGTGGGGAAGCACAAAAATGGACAAAAGGAAGGTGAGGGAGGGACTGTGTGAGGTGTGTGTGGGTGTGTGTGTGTGTATGTAGGGGGTGTTGAAATGTCTTAAGTCCATAAGTTGTACATACAGTCCAGACCTGTACAACTGCTTGTTGTAGCTAGCAACTCTTGTTAACTCTAACCTTTGTTCTACACAGTGTCATAGTTAGACAGCTCAACATAGTGATAGTGTGAATGTAAAAGCTGTTGTAATGTAAAGCTGTAGCTGGGATACTACTCTAAAAAAAAGTTTGCAAAAAAGAAATAAAATGGTGATGAGGATGATGGTATTGTTATGGATGATTTATAGGATGATGCTTACTCTCCCCTCCTACTTGACACTCTCTGCACCGCACTGATATACCTAAGGAAATAAATATTTTAACTGTTTGCTCCTCCTCCACTTAATTTGCAGCTTTAACTCTTTGTTAAAATGTTTAACTGTACTTATACTGGTCTCCTTTACAGCTAGACTACATACCACTAAACATGTGATTCTTACAAATTGTCACCTCTCACAAAATAAGTGCTACCCACTGTCATGTTCTTCCCTATTTCAAAATACACTAAATATAACTACTGTCTGTACCTCTTCCATTCCAGAGCAACAAAAATGCCATTAAGCAAGATGCACCAAACCATGTGTCTGATGATTTTTTTTTTACTCTAGCCCCACTGTAACCACTGAGCCACTGATTTTGTTATCCAGTGTGACATATTAATTCTTCCAGGGGATGAGACCCCCTCAGCTCATTTTTTGCCCCTTTAAGGTGAAGGATGTGTAGTAACAGTAGTGTAATCATCAATGGTGAAGTTTGAGGTTTTCTTCTTAATGCACCCCCATGCTCCCTGATGTGGCTTTAGCTTTCACACTACTGCTTGCTTTATAGTGCACATACACACCTGCTGTCTTCAGCTGGTAAGCACCACCTTACCAAGTGAGGCCAAAATTATTCTGCTACTCATGGTGGTTGAGCAAATACCTGTCACTGCACTTCCAGCTTCCTTATGTCAGCATCTGTACTAAGCTGCTAACTAAACACATGATGGCTGAGGCAAAATCAAGGCTTTATCCCTCTAAACTACAGAGCTGGCAACCAAGCAGGTGCTATTAAGAAGGTGTATAGAGCAGAGAACAAGGAGAAATGAGGACAGAGTCTGTCATCAACAATGGTAATGGAGACCTTGAAATAAACTCACACATACTCACACACACACACACACACACACACACACACACACACACACACACACACACACACACACACACTCACGATCTGAACTGATATAAGGGTTATTTTGTTTTACCTACCTAATGAACACCTTGCTGTACTTTCCAAACTTTAGTTTCAAGATCATGGGTAGAGTCACTGACCATCATGCACACTAATAATCTTTTTTCCCTTTCAGATTAGTTTTACCACATCATTTAAGACATGAAAAGTTGCTGTTTACAGCATGGCACATGTAAACCCTTGCATCTCCATTCAGAGTAACTTCTATCACCTACTCCCAAGCAGGATATAAAAACAGAGTTCTGCAAAAGATCCTTGAGCCTCACCTTTTCAGGTGGCCATTTCATGACATTGGCATCACCTCACTAACCCAGGTGATTGGCACTGGAAAAATGTCTTGCCCTGCACCATCCTGCTAACAAAGAAAAGGCCTGTTTCAGTATTTCTATTCATCTGTCATGAAAAGAGTAATAACATTATAAAGACTGTTAATGCAAATTAATCAGTTGGCCTTTTAGTAGCATATCTAACTTCCTGCTATATTAACATAGAACATAGTACATCTCAAAGGTAACCAATGGCATGTGATATATTCTGTCTGCACTATAGGAGATTAGGGTACATGATCAAATGTCTGCTATATTGTAATCAATTTTTTGCACATCTCCATAAGTTTGAGTAACAGCATATTCAAGTCTCACTAACTTCAAAGACATAATTATGAAACATGCTCTATCAACTGTTGCTTTATCAACATTTAAGTTATTATTGCTGTGCAGTCCTAATCTTCTACTGTTAATATCTTCATTCACCAAACATTGTTTTATTGCCTGTGTTGTAATGACTTCTCTGAAATTATGCAATTCAGAGGAGAAGAAAGATGCCGAATTTTTTAACCTTCCATTTTTTCTAAACTTGTACAACTTCAGAACTGGTGCATTTAGAGTTAAAATGTGAGACATTATGCAGAAATGATGCCTGGCATTTTGGGCTGTGAGTTGTGGTGCACATTACAGAATAACTCAGGTATTTCATTTAATGTGTTTTGTACTGCAGTCTACTTTGTAATGGACTAATCATTATGGACATACAAATGGTGTTATAGGGTAATTTCCACATTTATTGTTAAAGGAAAACTCCACCTTCTCATACAGTTTAACTCAACTCAGGGTGCTTTTCTTCCTAGAATATGGCTCCAGTATTGTGTAGGTACCAGAAACCTACTTGTACCTTATAAAACTTTCATTTCCTTGCCTTGGAATCAAAGGAAAGAAAAGACCACACACTTTTTTTTAAGTTTAACTTCTCACATAATGTGCAGAGGAATTTGTCTATCCCTGTATGATGCACCATAGACATAGAGAAACCTGTAGTTTACCCTGTCAGGTACTGCTGGCAATCTTATATGGGTAATTAGTCCTGCTGATGACAGGAGCTCATCAACTGCTATAAAACAGAGAGGTGTGAAACTGTTTTCCACTGTCTTTCTTCCAGAGAGGAAGAGAACTTACACTGATTCACAGCTGCTTCCAATGTAGCCATGGCTTTCATAGCAAAACAGAACAATTAGAACAGTCAAAAGTTCAAAGGCAATTGTCACCACTTTGACAAATTTACATAAACAGCTTCACAGTATTGAAATGCTACGTTTTAAACTTTGAATGTTTGTTGTTTATACTACTTTACACTTTAAGATGACTTAAAATGTATCATAGATGTGACATTTAGAGAAAATTAAAAAAATATTGTTTCTTGTAATTCTTGTAAAGTATCAACACATCTCACTGTTCACTCTGTCATGCATACATTTCTTTTCTTTCATACACATACATTCTGCTTTCATGCACGCATTCTCTCACACTCAGAGACAGAAACATAAATACACTCACACACATAAATACACACATTCACTTGTTTGTTTCACTCCCTGCCTAAACATTTCTGTGTGGCCCGGTACCAAATGATCCACGGCCCGATACCAGTCTGCGGCCCAGTGGTTGGGGACCACTGGTTTATAAGAAGGTCTTTTATGCTTTTTTGTGACATCCTTCCAGAGGAAGGTGCATGTCTGGTACATGGATCCTTGGAAAGAGACATCTTCCACTGACTTTGAGTCAGTCCTTACACAAATGGAGTGCATGAGCATTTTGTAATCAACAAACAAAATATAACAAGTAATGGCAACAATAACATGCAGCTGAATTTACTTCAGCTTGCATGTGTTATGTGCCATTTCATTAAAACATTAGTTAAAGTACTTCAGATTTCCCTTTCCTATCTTTCTATCTATCTATCTATCTATATAAATAAAGAATGAACATGGGAATCTTTCCACTGCTGGCACTGAGGAACAGAATTACCTTGAAATTCTCTCTTTTCCAATGGCAGCTGTCACTTATACATGAAACTGCAACAATCCCTCAGAGCAGTGATCTTTTTACACCTGAAGTAAAAGTGTGGGGGGAGAGGGCAGTCAATTCATGTTGGACTACAAAAAGATACTTAGAACAAAAGCCTGCACTTTAGCTACTTTTTTGGTTGCAGCTGTATAACTGCTACATATACTGTAAAACAAGCCCTGAGAGACACAAAAATGAGGGCCATTTAACAAATAAAAGAAGCAGTCCTGTTATAGAAGGTATACAAGATGACAGTGACTAACACTAATCCCATTGTATTTCAATGGCATGGGAATACACCACTATTTCCTTTTGTCTAATATTACTCTTATAAAGCAGACTTGAAATGGATTATGGGAAAGAGAAAGGCTTGAATAAAAACAAGATCACATTGTTAGGTAAAGCTCCATTGACAGCCATTTTGCAGAAAACATAGTAAAATTCTATACGAAGCAGTCATTTTGAGGTATTAAATAGCTCAGAAAACAAAGGTAGACTGAAAAAATATATATTATTTTACTTCTAAGGAGTTTTCCTTTCAGTTTGATATGTTCTCCCTATCTATAAAAGAAGTGCAACACTCAGTTGTGAAGTGCTAATATAGGAAATGTTGCAAACTTAACTTACAAGATCATAGTCTCCTGTCTTAAAGTTTTAAGGTATGTCTATTTAAAATGTTTGAAACTGGAAGAGTATTTTGCAAGCCATATATTCATCAACTTAATAAAGAGTGCCTACAAAATGATCATAAATGACAA
Source organism: Protopterus annectens (assembly GCF_019279795.1). Classification (NCBI taxonomy): domain Eukaryota; kingdom Metazoa; phylum Chordata; order Ceratodontiformes; family Protopteridae; genus Protopterus; species Protopterus annectens. The sequence goes on along the minus strand of NC_056746.1, from coordinate 1,459,220,567 downwards.
TATTCTTTTTAATGTGATAGTAAAATAAAACTAATGCAGCACATTCAGAGCTCATGGCACACCACCCCTACTGAGTAGGTGACTTATGAAATTTATAATGAAAAGAAACTGGAAACACGTGTATTTTTTAGGAGCTGGTGCTGCTGCAACTCCCAACAACATGAGGCTACACTCTGACATCCCCACTAAATAAATACATTTGAAGGTCACACAACATTGGAGTAAAGGGAATGTTTGGTTTTGCAGGAAAACCAAGCATTTCCTCTAGGTCTGAAGTACAGCAGTATAATGTTTCTTGTGGGCCATAGGGAAAGAGTCTCCACATAAGTTGTACATATATGTACAGAAAGAGTGTGTGTGTGTGTGTGCAGGTGTGTGTATGTGTGTGTATTTCAGAGTTTTGAAACACCAACTACTTTAAGCATCACTGTTTCAGAGCTGGCTTTACAATAATCAATGGCACGTATGTCAAATTCTTCATGTATGCAGAAGACTATGTGTATCAAACAGATCAGGTATAGTATGTACAAGATATGTTTTCAGCAATTAAAAAGAGTATCTGAAGCAAGGAGAAGTAAGTAACTGTGATAATGGATAGCAATCTGCCCCCCCTACACACACACACACACACACACACACACACACACACGCAAATAAAAAAACAACAAAAACCTGGAACTTGCCAGATGTGTGAGCATCTTTCATACAAAAACTTTAAGCCCCAAACTAGCTATTGAATCACTCCATAATAGTCAGTAATTAATTAAATATAATAATTGTAGCACTTAAGCTGTACTATATACAAAAATGTGTTTTTTGTAATATGAAAGAAATGCACTTCAAATTTTTTCTTCATAAAGAGATTAAAAATCAAAATACTACTCTTATTTTGGTTAGCCATGCAAAATCACCCTCAGTTTAAAAAAAAAAACTTACCTATGAAGATTAAGAAGTGACAAATCAGGAATCCTCAATAACATTGCTGTGTTACTCCATTTCCCCACTAACCACATGCCACACCAACCCTCAGTGAGTCACTATCCCTAGGAACTACACTTTGAAGAAAAGTGAACTGCATTTCTTGAACCCTAAACTATATATAGAAAAGTGCGAAGGTGCTGTAGAGTTCCAGGAGTATGTCTATGAACTTTCCATTTAAGTTTATTTTTACTTAGAATGATTCTAAAAAAAAAAAATGATTGTCCTGAAATACTTTGATGCGTCCTGAAAAAAACTGCATAGAACTGGGTTACATCTATTGCTAGAAATGAGAATTGAAAGCACTATGATTAGATCTGTTAAAACATATTTTCATAACAAACGTGTTAGCACTATTTGTGTTTCTTTTTCAGTATATGAACTAAAACTAGCACTTAGTTTAAATGTTTTTATTGGCTCACTGATTCCCATGTAGAGTTCTGTTTTCATTGCATTTGTCTCCCTAGACTATCCCAGTGGTATCACAGACTGCCAAAACAAAAAGTGCAGTTTTCTCTTTCAGATTGTTGAAATAAGATAGGCCACCAGTGGGTTTTGAATGAAGCCCAGGTAATCACAGCAACAAAAATAAAGAATGTGATCTCCAGGTCTGCAGACTGCTTCAAAGAAGAGAGGCTAGTTTATGCACCATATACATGAATGACACCAATTGTTATCTATAAGTATGTTGATTACAACCTCCAATATAACAAAGAAGAAGGCCAAAATGCATCCTTGTGATGTGTGTGTGTGTGTGTGTGTGTGTGTGTGTGTGTGTGTGTGTGTGTGTGTGTGTGTGTGTGTGTGTGTGTGTGTGTATGTGTGTGTGTGCTGTGAGGTAACGTCATTACACATGTGTTTTTAGGACAAATGACAGAAGCAAACAGCCTTTTTCTGAATTATAACTTCCTAGATCATCAGTGGTAAAAATAACTATAACTCCACCTCCAAATTCCAATGAGACCCATCATGGGAGTGAAGTCACAAGCCTTGCCTAAGGGATGAATAGTGACATGCAAAGATGAGGGAAAGCACTCTTGATAGGCATGGGATTTATCACTGATAAAGAAAGAAGTAAAAAAAAAATACTGAATCATGATACCCTGAATGTCACCAGTAGGTGGGCAGGGGGTAAATGTGTAAATCCTGAGCTGCTGTAGGCATCATTTAACATTCTGCATGTTTTTAATTTTATAAATGCATTAATTTAAAATGTTGCCCTCATAACTTGCTTTCACTGAAATTATTAAAGCGAAAACGGTCTATATCATCTTCTGTACTATAACATACTATCTCCGTCAAGAAGTTCATTCTAAATAAGAACCATAAAACCCTGATTAGGGAGGGTGTACAAAAAATACTAATTGGATGCCTCATCAACACATACCCTAGAACCAAGACAGTAAACACAGCTAACAGTAGTTAACTGTTTTGGTCTCTCCAGACAGTTGTGCAATTGATGATCATAGAAGGATATAAAAATAATATAGTTACTTTTCATAATATTGTTGAATTTTACATCAAGACTACATCTGAGCATAAGTAGGAAAGGGTAATTTAAGTTAAGCAGCACAACCTTCTCCACTGCTGGATTTGTGGTTAATATGGTAACATTTTTGATTAAACCTTTCACTGGTTAGCATTGCTTTTAGTAATCTTCTTGCAAATTAGTGAAGAAATATAATTAAACTTGGTTTAAGTTTAAAGCACATGCTACTGAAAAGTATAAACATAAACTGCTATTAAAATAATTGAGCCCAGGGCAGTTCTGATGTTTTCAGAAGTGTCAAACTAAAGCACATTTAATCTAAAAGCAATCTTGCCTGGAGTGTGCAGATTGTAAATATAAGCATACCTTCTGACAGCAAACAGAGTTTGGATTATTTTATGTCATGTTTATAATGAATCAGATTGTGACAGTAATAAATAAATTTCTAAATTCAGCATAAATTTTTAAACACTTTTTATGAGCCCTTGTTTGGACACAGACTGATATTACAAAATGCATGTGACAATTCAGGGACTGTGGAGTCTATCTGCAGGTAGTAAAAATAATCAATACTTTCATGCTGAACAGTCTTTGGACTATGTACAGGTGGTAAAAGTATCAGTCACTCAGGCTGAAAACATCATTGACCTAGAGAGGCTCTTACAATGTAGAACAGTTTTAGGCCTTTCATAGCAGCAGTGACATATTTGGCAAGGGCCACCTATTTACTGTGCTTTGAATGCTAGCAGAACATATCAGCTTCCCAAACCAAAGCAAGAACTCAACAGTTCCACTGCCACATCTGCAGTTGTAATTCATTAATTGCTATGCCACTATACTGAGAAAATGATGTTCAACAGAAATTACTTCTTCCATATGTATTCACATATTCTGTAAAGTTTTATATTGTGCATAGTTTTTGCACATAATTCAGTGATTATCAGATGGTGATTTTTACCTAAAAGAAGTCAGAAATGTCTAAATGTTTAAGACAGTCTGAAAGTTAAAGTGAATGCACTTCCAACCTGACAACACATCAAAAAGCTAAACAACTTTCCAGCATTTTTGAAACTAGGAAACTAGAATGGGTGTAACACACAGAACTTTTTCATAAACAATTTTCCATTTTTTCTCATTTAGAAACTTTTTTTCAAACTAGAAACAAAGTATTGTTAGCAGAAATACTTGGAAACCACAAACAGAGATCAGTTAAACATTTAAAGAAGTAAAATGGTACTGAAAACTAAATTATTACTTTTTTAGGAAAAATGTGTGGATGAGAAATGTCCCAGAGCCACACCATATTTATTTATTTTATTTACCCTTTGTTAACCAGGTTAGTCCCACTAGGTTAGTGGCATCTTTTCAGGGGAGACCTGTGGTGGTATTTTGTACTGCTAGGGGAAATATGGCCAAAACATCGAGGAACTTTTTCTACAACACGAGACCTAATGACATCAGGCCTTTTCAGCATTGTGCTTAAGGCCTTTTTGGTTAAACTGAATAAAACTCCCTTTGCAAAAACACTTTGCTGCATATTAGTCACATTTCTACTATTCTATATATTTATTTAGCTGTTTGTACATTTTAACTGGCCAGGAGGTCCAACAGGGTAGGGTACTGGTGAGACAAGCTCCAGACAAATCAAATCAGATACCATACAAGAGTGTAAATTCAAGTGTCTACTACTCAGGAGTGACATTTAACACACACTCCCATAAGAATGTGTGCATTCCTGCATTAAAGACTTCCAAACTGTTATCGTCTCCGAATTCAGATAACAACATATTCCATTTTTTTCCATAGCTCTTGAAGTAGTACACGTTTTATTATGTCTTTTGATCTTAATTAACCACAATTATGTAGGTTTTCTATTTCTAGGAAATCCAAAGCACTCAAAACAAGTATGAATCAGAACTAGCTTTAAAACATTTTAAAAACATTTTCTATGTTTTCTCTAGCCCTTCTGTAACACAAGGAGAAGAGTTTCAACTTAGTCATTTTTTTTGTACGTCAGGATTTTCATTTTGTAAGGTCTCTTTGTTACTACTTATGGTTCTTTTAGCAATTTTATACGGTTTTGATATGGCAAAGAGAGAGAGAGTACTCATATTCCAAACTAGGCCTAACCTGCCTATTTGTGAATCCTACAGTGAAATAACTCTTTTTACGTGTGCCATGGGATTCATACACAATTGTTTGGGCTTCACGTTAAGCCTACACGATTTAAACATTTAGCACAATGACCAGCATTTCTAACTGAATATCTATGCTTTTCATAGTGCCTATACATTTACAAATATCTTTTGTGGCCAGTAACACTGTATGTGGCCATGGACAGGCATTTGCAAGCATGAGCACATAATGTAAATAAAACAGCTTGCCTACAGGCAAGCCTAATATACGAGCATGTGCTGTAGCCCTGAAATACTAAATGTATGTTCAGTGAAGAATTCTGAAGGAGGGAAGGTGAAATGGGGGAATTGTACACAAATAACATTGTTTGTACTGCAGAAGTTATTAAGGGGACAGGAAATGGGGAATATGTAGTAAAATGTTGCAGGCAAATGTGCTGAAGTGTCAAATAAATATTTATAACATATAAATATTGCCATATTGCTGTAATGATAATTAATCTCAATGACAATACTTGAAAAATTGACATGCTAACAAAGGATTTACATAGAGCTGCAGTGTAATAAAGAGGAGTTAACGTGATATAAATGTTAATAAAATGCTGTGTTCAGAAAACAGTTATCAAGGACAGTAAACACATTATGGGATAAATGCATAGACTGCAGTTAGTGCTTATGAACATACAGGGATTTTTTGTATGCTAGCTGACACCATTGCTGTATTCTTCACTTCAGCATGTATACACAAGAACAAATGAACCTTACAGCTGGTGTGTTATGCATATCAGAAAGGGAAACATGGGCTAAACTCTTGGTTAGACGTATTAGTTTCTCAGGGACAATACCCTAGTAAATGCCTATGATCCTATGATCCTCTGACATGTTTTTGTTAACAAATGTTATTGGCATCCATAGGAAGGGGATGTATCACCTATAAACATGTAATACATGAGCATGTGTTGTATAGCCATTTAAATGCTAAATGGTGATATAATAATGGACAACATACATAAGTGACAAATGACAACACAGCTTGGATGACATTTTGTGATTTTAAGTTTTCCACGGGTAAATAGCACACATCTCACACATTGTTATACTAGGTATATTCACAAGGCATTACAGGAAATAGTAACATAACAGCACCAACATGCAAGAAAGTGTCATAACAGAGACCCAATCACACTTTCTGATGATCTGACAACATGTCATGCAGTAAGAAACATTTTCTGAAAGTCCTCATCTGCTATTAAGCTGTATAGTGTGATGAAAACAACTGCAGTAAAAAAATGTTTGGAGGAAGGCATGCAATGCAGAGCATAATTATTTTGGAAATAATACCTGTGAGCAAGGAATAACATAATAAACACCTACATCTTGTCAGGGCAGCTATCTGAAAGTTGCATAATAGTTATTAACACCACAGAAATATGCATATTAGTTGCATCATGAAGAACACCCCTGAAGGGCTTACAACACATTCCTAACTTAAGGAGTATGGATGCCTCACCTTGTAGGGCAATGTCTAGAAAAGGTCATCCTCTCACTGTGTCATAACTATTTCTATGTATAAGCTACTGCTTGCTGTCTGATACAGTTGTCTGACAGACAGACATTACCAGATTCAACCCCCTGCCTATGATACTAGGCTCTCTACAGACATCTATACTGGCTGTGTGTACCACAGGAGATGGCAATGGAGGCTGTCATAAGTAGCTGAAAATCAATGTGTGAAGTAAGAAAGGAGTTACAAATGTAATGTCAACAATCTGATTTATACAAAATGCTGAAAAGGAGCTATGCATGTTACAGTCCACACAATGGCAAGCAGTACAATAGCAATGCTTCTTGAAAAAAAACAAAAAACCTTCCAAGGACAAAAACAAACTGTTGAAGAACACAGAACAAAGTAGGCAGCCAACAATACCACAGATCCAGATATAAAAGAAAACACTTCTTTACTGAATTAAGCGCTTATGTCAGACACTTCTGACTTCATCAGAATACAAGTTAAAAATGCAATCAGTGCTTCAATAACCCAACCCACCATGCATATTGATTACATCATTTCCTCCCAAAGAAATTAAAAATACATGCCATGACATGGTAAAACACAGTTGACCAACACCACAAAGCTAAACCACTCCTTGGTAGTTAATAATAAGTCATATAAAATACAAAGACTTCAATTTTAATAATGCCATAATACTAACTCTATTGTTGAGTCCAGGTTTTATACTGGCATTAAGTTTAATTTGCCATTTTAATTCAGGTAGTTCTAAAAAATCATCCAAAGGGCCACCCCTGGAACCCAGGTCAGCATGATCAATAGCACAAAACTTAAACTTATGCATAGGGAACATTTCAATGTGCTTGTACAATGCATTTTTGTTGTTTTTATACCTAATTTCATAGCCATGTTCATACACCCATTGCTTAACGGCCCTCTTAGTTTTTCCCATGTAAAATCCATCACATGAGTCACACAGAGCAACATAAACTACCCCTTTTGAAAAACAATAGTACCTTTTCTTTGGGTAAATCAACCCATAGTTCTAAATGTAAATCTCCCCTCTGTCTACAATAGAAGCACACTGAGCACACCTGCAGCATTTATACCAACCCCCATTTTTTGAAACCTTCTTGTTCCTTTCCAAAAGGTCCTTAAAACAAGTGTCTTTTTTATATACCCAACTGGCCAAGAACCCCAACACTTTCTTCGTCCATAACAAAAATTTTCCAAAATTTCTCAATTATTTTCCTAATATCGTAAAAATTTTGTGTAAAATGTATGATCAAGGCCCTATAATACCTATCATGATCCATGTGAGGGGCTCCAACAAACTCCATACTACCAAATAAGTGTTTGACTATGTGACCAGTGTGCCTTTTGTCTTTGACTTCATTTTCAATTGTATTGACAAAATGGCAGGGGGAGTACCATCTTTTTAATAACATGCCCTTTAATGTCTCACATTCCTTTTGAAAATCCTCATCATCTGAGACCATCCTGGCAACCCTGACATATTGGCCTTTAACTAAAGCTCTTTTCTGATGTTCAGGGTGCCAGCTTTCAAAGTGCAGTAGTGCGTTAGAATATGTAGGTTTCCTATATAACTGAGAAATGAACACCTTATTGGTATAGCCTTTTTTGATAGTAACATCTAAAAAATTCAGACTATTTTTGTCCTTAGTCATAGTAAATTTAAGGAAGTCAGTAATCGAGTTGATATAAGCCACAAACGCTTCCAACTTTTCATCACTGTCCTTCCAAAAAATTACTATATCATCTAGATAGCACCCATAGAAGACCCAGTACTTTTTGTGTTCCGAGTTCATAAGGAATTGGTCCTCCCAATAGGACAATACTATGTTTGAAAATATTGAGGCACAACAAGCACCCATAGAAACTCCCTGTCTTTGTTTGAAAATATGACCATCAAAACTAAGATAATTGTTATCCAGAATTAGTTGCATGCATGTCTTCAGGGTCAATATTGTCCCATGGTCCCAGTCAGTATTGAAACATAGATATTCATAAAACCATTCAAGGCCTTCGTCATGAGGTATCATGGAAAAAAGGTCCTCGATGTCTAAGGTAACCATAATAAGCCCATCCTCATACATGACTGGGTTTATTTTTGTCAGGAAATCCCAAGAGTCTCTAATAACCCACTCCCTATCATCCAAGACATTCTTGACCTTCCCATCAATATATTTAGCTATGCCAAAGGTTTTAGAAGCCTTGGCATCAACAATAGGTCGTAGGGGTGGGTTATAGACAGATTTATGTATTTTTGGGATCCCGAAAATAGTAGGAATCCTAGGACACTTCTTTTCTAAGAGACTGTGTATCTCTAAACTAATTTGTCCGTTTAACAATAATTCGTCCAAGTTGAGATCTATATTCCTATAGGATATGTTAATTTCATTAACAGAGGTCTCAACATATGCATCACTGTATAACAAATCAAACATTTTGCTGTCATGGTCAGAGGTGTTCATAATAACAAGGCCCCCATCCTTGTCAGGTTTCAATAACCTAATATCCTGGTTACTTATAATATCTAGGAGAAGTGACCACTCCTGGTGGTTTAAATTGTAAACAGCCATTTGTTTCTGATGCAAGAAGTTCCCTGATTTCATTTTCACACAAAGCTTCAAATAGTGAAGTAAGAGGATGAACCAGTAGAATAAATGTACTAGGCCTACGTGGTAGATGTGAAATAACTGTTTGGTTATTATTCTTGAAAAACTGGGCCAAGTTTAATTTCCTACTAAACAATTTTAAATTCAAAATAGTGTCAACTAAATTAGCATTTCTAGCTGGAACAAAGTTCGGGCCTTTTGAAAGTAAATTGGCCCAGACAAAATCAACATTAACATGGCTATAGATGTACACTATGAAATCGCCATCCAAGTTTTTAACAATTGTGACAGCATTAACCGGTTCTATCATCTGTTCTGAGCTCCCCTCATCCCCCTCCACTGGTTCTGGTAGTTGTTCTGCCCATACCTGTAGTTGCCAGGCCTCATCTCCCTCTGATTCCGAATTCTCTCGGATCTCCTCACTGGTGGGGGACAGACAATTCGTCAGACAATTTCGTCAGTGTACAAGCACATTGAAATGTTCCCTATGCATAAGTTTAAGTTTTGTGCCATTGATCATGCTGACCTGGGTTCCAGGGGTGGCCCATTGGATGATTTTTTAGAACTACTTGAATTAAAATGGCAAATTAAACTTAATGCCAGTATAAAACCTGGACTCAATGATAGGGTTAGTATTATGGCATTATTAAAATTGAAGTATTTGTATTTTATATGACTTATTATTAACTACCTATGAGTGGTTTAGCTTTGTGGTGTTGGTCAACTGTGTTTTACCATGTCATGGCATGTATTTTTAATTTCTTTGGGAGGAAATGATGTAATCAATATGCATGGTGGGTTGGGTTATTTAAGCACTGATTGCATTTTTAACTTGTATTCTGATGAAGTCAGAAGTGTCTGACGAAAGAGCTTAATTCAATAAAGAAGTGTTTTCTTTTATATCTGGATCTGTGGTATTGTTGGCTGCCTACTTTGTTCTGTGTTCTTCAACAGTTTGTTTTTGTCCTTTGAAGGTTTTTTGTTTTTTTATGGAAGGAGGTGAGCTTACCAATTCCATGGCTGGTATGGACAAGGAGAGTTTGACACAGGCTTTAGCTTCTTTATTGGCTTCAGTCAAAGACCTGTAAACCAAATTTGAGAAGTTGGTGCCTTTGCAAACTATTATCACTGGTAATAGTATCTGTTCTTAATCTGGGGTTGGTATAGGGTGTTCGCAAACCATGGAACCCTCGCTTATAACTCCAGCACAGAGGGAGCATTGTCATGATAATGAAACACAAGGGAGGAGCCATAGTGTTTCATAATAATGAAACACAAGGGAGGAGCCATAGTGTTTCATAATAATGAAACACAAGGGAGGAGCCATAGTGTTTCATGATAATGAAACACAAGGGAGGAGCCATAGTGTTTCATGATAATGAAACACAAGGGAGGAGCCATAGTTCGAGTTCCACGTCTGGTAGCGTGAGAACTACACAACAAGGCAGACCTGGAAATGACATTGTGGGTGCTGCATTTCCTTCTACAGAGCAATGACTCAAAAACGAAGTGCAGCTATGTGACATTATTGATCGATCTGGCGAAATGGCCGGGACATTGGATTCACAACTCAGGTCATTTCAGGACTGTATTTTCAAATATAAAAAGTTCCAACTGGAGAACTCTTACTTGCAGGAGTGTGTGAACTGAGAGCAAATGCCTAAAGGGCTTAGGCTTTGGAAATTCCTAAAGGGACTTATCAAACACTCGCAGTTACACACGGACCTTATTTCTTTTTTCAACAGGCAAGGGTGTGAATTGTTAAAAGTACTTATTAGCGATAACAATAGAAACATGTCTATGCTTTTAAGAAACATTGATAAAGTAGAAGTCAGTATTAAGAATGACTTGCTATTTGAAAGTATTAAGAATGACTTTTTTTAATGTTTTTAAGACTGTGGACAGAGGGTTGATTGATTTAAAAACTAGGAAGCAGCGTAAACTGTTAAGAGATAAATGGGATTATGATGCTGGTAGGGCATATCCTGATGGCCCAGAAGGGCAACAAGCCCTGTATTTTGATAGAACCCCTGTCGAATATGATGAAGCACAGGAAGATATTATTCAGGTGGACGACTATTTAAATAGGGATGTCCCTTTAGATCCCACACCAGTGAGGAGATCCCAGGGAATTCGTAATCAGACGGAGATGAGGCCTGGCAACTACAGGTACAGGCAAAACAACTACCAGAACCAGTGGAGGGGGACAAGGGGAGCTCAGAACAGATGATAGAACTGGTTAATGCTGTCACAATTGTTAAAAACGTGGATGGCAATTTCATAGTGTACAACTATAGCCATGTTAATGTTGATTTTGACTGGGCCAATTTATTTTCAAAAGGCCCGAACTTTGTTCCAGCTAGAAATGCTAATTTAGTTGACACTATTTTGAATTTAAAATTGTTTAGTAGGAAATTAAACTTGGCCCTGTTTTTCAAGAATAATAACCAAACAGTTGTGTCACATCTACCACATAGGCCTAGTACATTTATTCCACCGGTTCATCCTTTTACTTCACTATTTGAAGCTTTGTGTGAAAATGAAATCAGGAACGTCTTGCACATCAGAAACAAATGGCTGTTAAAAATTTAACGCAATTCAAAAAAGGAGCCAGCACAAATCGGTGTGGAAAAAATTATATTATAACTCATACATGGTGTATTAAAAAATACACCAAACCATCAAATTCACCAAATACATCAGACCGGTTTTGGCAATGCTGCCTTCCTCAGTGAATAAAAACAATATGACAAAAATTCCCTACAACAGAACCTTATATACATATAAGAATCAATTACCAATTAGGCAATTATTAAATTGAACAGGGTTTTAAAAATAATCATTCAGGCCAGGTGGAAATAATCCACCGAGCTTGGCTATCCATTTCTTTTCTTTTACATTAAGTATCTCATGCAATCCTGCCTTATCCTGTGTTTTGTGTAAAATGCAATCAATAACTGTAAATTTAAATGACCCAATTTTATGTTTGCATATATGTTTATACAGTGCACTAGCTTGTTTGCAGTTCCTGATGTCACTCATATGTTCACTTATCTGCAATCTAAGTGGTCTAGAGGTTTGTCCAACATAAAATGCTGGACATGTACAATATGCCAGATATATCACCCAATTGGTGCTACAGGTAGCAAAAAAAGTAATATCAAACACATAAGGTATATTCTGACTAGTAAAGCATGCCTTTTGGATTTTACGAACCAAGCAAGCATACACTTTTCAATAGTATATGAAGTAATTTAGTGTACGGGTCAGAAACATCTGAATATTTTGGACAATATTTTTTGTAATGGACATTTAATTGATTTGAGTTTTATTTTATGAACTCAATACATTTTCCTCAACAGTTAATTCATGATTATAATCATGTTGGTGTAGGAATTGTATTTTGCCAGACTATTACAAATTGAAAGGTCATGTTGGTGTTGGGTAAGCTCTTGTATGGGGGCTATGTTTAGCAATGTCATTCTATATGCACTAATAGCAATCTTTGTGTGCTGACATGACCCTAAGTAGTGTATTGGAAATGTATCAAAATACGATTTGGCTACTTAGTGTTTAGGATAGGATTATTGTTTGATATATATTTTTGGGATTGATTTAGGGTGTTAGGCTTTTTTAGCGAATATTATTTTGTTGGATAAAGCTTTTTATTTTTGTGTTGGGTTTTTGGTCTCAAGTCTGGCTTGAGCGAAATAGGGGGATTTTTTCCAATTCTGGATTTTGATATGTGTGGTCCACCAGATACCATTGTTGATTTTGGGACTGATGCAATTTTTGCGTTTGGGACTGATACCGATGCAGTAGTTCTTGTTTGGTGGTATGTGATAATAAGCCCTTTGGGCAGTTGAGAAGACACTGTGTGCACCAGTGCTAATTATTGTGTCCACTTTTTTTGCTACTTTACTAACCATTTATTTTGGAGTATACTGTAGCAGTTATATGTTTGAATTTTTGGTGGGCACTTAGCATGATGCTTAAGGATTGCTGATTATGTCTATATTTACATAGGACCACCATTGGAGTTGAGGTGACTATCCGGCTCCTAGTTTTGGAATAATTTGTTTTGCATCAGTACTTTTTTGTCAATATATGTTCTGGTGGGGTACATTTTCAGGTACCAAAATATTTTTTGGGTTCTTTCCCATTTATTAATTTGATATTGGTTTTGGTCCCCATTTTTTGCTTGGGTTAGATTGATGTACCATGGACCTAGCATCTATTATAAAAGGATTGTCCTCTGATACTGACGATTTGGGTGTTTTCAGTCTGGGCTCACATATCATGGTGGGTCAGCTTGGTGGGTGTGCTGATGATTTGGCTAATTGGCATAAGTTGGCCTTTTCTAAATTCAATAAGTAAATGAGGAGTTTGAGAAGCAATGTGTAGAACTTGCGTTTTTTTAAGGTATATCAATAGAAACAGATATCCCTACGGGGACTGAGGGTCAAGATTCAGCCACTTGTTCCTCAGGTTGACCAGCTATTATTAGATGATTGGCTTGCAGTACAACAGCAAGCTTCAATGGGCTTTGTTAATGCTCTATTTTCTTATTATGGGAGAACTATACAACAACAGGTTTCTGGTTTGGATGAGTTGAGTAAAGGGGTACAAGAATGTCAGACTCTTCCATGTTGCAATGTCAGTCTGAACCAACTAAGCAAGGATTTGTTAGAGTTGGAAAATGTCTTGAAAGAGAAAAAAATGAAGAAATTCCAGAGAGATGTTGATGATTTTGATAGGGGGAGACGCTTTGAAATATGTAAGAATGTTAAATTTGCTACTCCCAATCTTAGATCAGGAGATTTTAGGCCCAAAAGATCTAAATCTATTCTAAAGAAAAGAAATAGGGAGAATATTACATCAGGTGAGGATACCTCATCCAATACTGAGGGGGAGGAGGCTCACGTGGACAGGTCACCGAGGTCTAAGAGAAATAATTTGGGAGATAACTTGGCCTACCCTTTAGGCCTAGGTCCAGAAGAGGGGGGAGGAAGCATAAAGGTTCCGCCCGATTTAGAAGGAATGGTGAGGGTGATGGCTCAGGTGTAACTTCTTGCAATGTTTTTAATATCTCCTCTGTGAGTCTGTCAGATATGCAAATTAAAGTACTCAACAAAGGCCTTAGCTTTGTTCCCAGTTTTTTTGTGCCTGAACATCAATTTGCACAGGATGTGGTAGATTTCTGCTGTAATCTAAATTTACATTTATTTTTTCAGGGTGAGCCAAATCAGACTGATAATAGAGCTTTTAGATTTCGGAAGTCCACGTTCAAGCCACCTATGACTCCGGTTGTTTCACTCTTTCAGGGTAATGTGCTCAAAGATTTACATCGAAATTTGGGTAAGGATTATTTAAGTAGGGACAATGTTACTCGGGCAGAAAGAATTTGCATAGATAAGCTTAGATCAAACAAGGTTATTTCAGTGGCAGACAAGGGAGGAGTTATAATTGTCCAAGATTGGACACAATATAATGATGAGGCACGGAGACAAATTTTGGATCAAAAATACTATCTGATAATGCCAATAGATCCCACAGCCAGATTTAAGGTTGAGATTGATGACTTTTTGGATTTGTCAGTTGAAGAAGGTATTATTTCCAAGGAAATTGCCCATCACTTGAAAGTCAATCACCCTAAACAACAATGTTTATACCTGCTTCCTAAAATTCATAAGAATTTTGATAACCCCCCAGGTAGACCTATTGTTTCGGGGAGGGGCTCACTTACTGAACCCATTTCTGAATTTCTTACGCACTATTTGAAACCATTGCTACAAGACACTACCCACTTTTTGGGTATTGTATCAGATATGCAACTTGAACCTCACTGGTTATTGTGTACTCTCGATGTCACCTCCCTGTATACCAATATCACCCATTGGGTGGGGTTGGCTTCCCTCCAATATTGGTTGGATAGGGCCGAATTATACAGACCAGACTTTAATACTCTATTGGTCTGTTTGGCCGAACATGTTCTTACTAAGAATGTGTTTTATTTCCAAAACCAATGTGTATGACAGGTACAGGGCATTGTTATGGGGGCTTCTTTTGCCCCCATATATGCTGACCTGTTTATGGCTTACATAGAGGAGCAACTGATTTATGATGTTAGTCATAATATTTATTTGGTAGAAATTGATATCTGGAGACAATATCTTGATGACTGTTAGATGGTGAGGAGAGCGGATGCCTCTTATTTGGCGGAGTTTGTGGAATACTTGAACCATAATATGTGGGGGGTTCAATTTAAGGTAACATGGCACCAAAAGGAGATTACCTTTTTGGATGTCTTGGTTAAAAGTACCCCCGATGACACCTGGGAGATGGAAGTTTTTCCCAAATTTATGCAATATAATACTCTATTACATGCCTCCAGCTTCCACCCCCAGCATGTCATCAGGAATATCCCCAAGTCCCAATTTCTTAGAATCAGAAGGATCTGTTCAGACTCCTCTGTGTACAATCAATATAAGTGTGATCTTTTCAATCGATTAGGAACCGGGGATACATGGTTGGTGACATCTGTAGAGCTGGCCAGTTTGCGTCTCAGCAGGATAGATCGGATTTGCTTGTATATAAGGGTGATCAACCCGCTAGGAGTAATCAGGTCAGGCTATTTACTATATATGGTAAAAACACATATTCCTTCATGAATATTATTTCTAGACATTGGGATATACTCCAAGGGGAAGATTCACTCATGGAATTTGTGGGTGATAGGTGCAATTATTCCTTTCGTAAGGACCGGTCATTGAGCTCTTTGTTCAGCCATTATAAAAGGTGTCAGAATCAGGATAGGTCTTTTATCCAGAGAACTATGACGGGGGACAAACCGATGAGTTGTAATCCATGTGGTCATTGTTTCAATTGTTCTAAGGTTTATAAAACTGGTAGTTTTACTAGCCAGAATACACCTTATGTGTTTGATATTATTTTTTTTGCTACCTGTACCACCAATTGGGTGATATATCTGGCAAGTTGTACATGTCCAGCATTTTATGTTGGACAAACCTCTAGACCACTTAGATTGCGGATAAGTGAACATATGAGTGACATCAAGAACTGCAAACAAGCTAGTGCACTGTATAAACATATATGCAAACATATAACTGTGTCATTTAAATTTACAGTTATTGATTGCATTTTACACAAAACACAGGATAAGGCAGGATTGCATGAGATACTTAATATAAAAGAAAAGAAATGGATAGTCAAACTCAGCGGATTATTTCCACCTGGCCTGAATGATTATTTTTAAAAACCATTAAAGGGCATGTTATTAAAAAAAGGGTAGCCCCCTCCCCGTTTTGTCAATACAATTGAGAATGAAGTCAAACGCAAAGGGCACACTGGTCACATAGTTAAACTCTTATGTAGCAGTATGGAGTTTGTTGGAGTCCTCACATGGACCATGACAGGTATTCTAGGGCCTTATCATACCTTTTACACTAAATTTTTATGATATTAGGAAAAAAATTAGAAAGTTTGGAAAATTTTTGTTATGGACAAAGAAAGTGTTGGGGTTCTTGGTGAAAAAACAGTTGTGGTGTATAAAAAAAGACACTTGTTTTAAGGGCCTTTTGGAAAGGAGCAAGAAGGTTTCAAAAAATGGGGGTTGTTATAAGTGTGGCAGGTGTGCTCAATGTGCTTCTATTGTAGACAGAGGGGAGATTTACATTAAGAACTATAAGTTGATTTACCCAAAGAAAATGTACTATTGTTTTTCAAAAGGGGTAGTTTATGTTGCTTTGTGTGACTCATGATGGATTTTACATGGGAAAAACTAAGAGGGCCTTTAAGCAACAGGTTTATGAACATGGCTATGAAATTAGGCATAAAAACAACAAAAACGGAGGAATGTTTGTAGATTTTATAATAAATGATGGCACATATATGTTTTTACCCCTTGAAATAGATTTCTTTTGACATATATATACATATTTATTAGAGCATCTTGAGTGTTCATGGAGAGTTTTTTATATGTTTTTTATATGTTTTTTATATTCATTTTATACATCTCAGTATGTTTATATGTGCATATATCTTTAAGCTTAGATTAACTCATGAATATGCAACAAGAAGCAGCCAATAGGAGATGTTTTAATTGTATAAATGTAGCCTCTGTACTTGAAGGTCTTTGTTACATGATCTGATGAAGCTCAAATGAATGAGTGAAAGCGCTTATCTGACCTGCAGTGGAATTAAAGTTGGATTTTAACCTGAGGATTTTGCCTTTCATTTGGATTTTAACCTGAGGATTTTGCCTTTCATTTCTACTTGTGACTCTGCATCAGCCTAGTTGCTCCTTTTGGTTTCATTAATATTATTCAAGTTTTTCTGGAGCACTGGGCGTTTATCCTGTTTGTCAGCAAGTGGTTTGTTCCTGTTTTATTAGCTTCATTTTTTCTTGCTGACTTTGGAGCAGAGTCTACTACCAGTGAATAGCGTTTGCTTAGCGCATAACTTTTGTTTGTATCTTTACCTTGCATACAGACATTTTTGGCTATTTTTTGTGCCTTTGCACTATTTTTTCTATTATGCAGAGTCAGAGTGAAACTGTAGATATTGAGCTAGACTATGAGCCCCGAGGTGTAGACCTGGGCTCAGTCGCTCATCTACAGAAGAGGTTTGAACAGAATCTCATCTGTTCAACAGTCACTTCCTGGCAATTCAGTGCTTTGGAGCGCTTTGAAGACGCGGATACGGCGACACCCGACTTGGATGAGCTACAACGCCTGTTAGACAGTCTAGAGAAAGACTTTGCACACTTGAAACGTTTGCAAACACAGCGCTTGCATTTTCGTTATTGTTTGGACACAAAAATTGTACCGAGAGGATTACGTATATTAAACATGCCCAATCAGGGGGAACATTATCCAGAGTTGCTTTCAAGGTGGCAGCGCCTGAACTTGGAGGTAAGCAAACAGTACATGGAGTTACTTATTGACTTTTTTGCCTCTGAAGAGGCGAAACACATTAATAACATTAAGAAACAGCAGAAGAGAATTTTTTCTTGTTTCCCAAGTACTGTAATAGAACCACTATTTGAAAGCCTGTTGGATGGAATATCAGCCTTAGAGCGGAAACTTCTCCAACAGAAGAGAAGCAAGATTATTAGAGATCACAGAGATTTTAATTTAGGACAAGTCTTTGTTTGGCCTAAACATGGACATTATAGTGCTACCATTAAACCTAATGACTATACTAGTGTTAGACAACTGGGTTCCGAACCTAGCACTGGTTCTGAAAATGTTAATGTTGTTAATAATGCTTGTGAAGCTGTGGATATTACTAACTGTGTACATAACAATGTATCACCTAGTAATAGGGTACAAAATATAGCTAACATTAATAACACTACTACTTCCAATGATACTGATGATGTAATTACTATTTTACATAGTGAGAGTGGATCCAGCTCTATTAATACAAACAATAAAGAAGTTAGTCAGCCTACTACTGTGAATAATAGTGCAGACAGAACTAACTTATATCCAGCAGTACATGTTGTAAAGGGACCGATCAATAAGAGGTTGTCAGTAGATGACGGCATAGTGAGATCCAAGTTACCTCACAAAGTACATACCACCATCACTACAGGAGTATAAGTGAGCTCCCTTTTCCCCTCCCAGTCCGAAAGGACAAGAATATAACAAGGGGACACTCTATGAGCAGGGGGAGACAGAAACGCAAATTATCAGAAGAGTTTGTACCACATCAGACAATAAAGAAGATGTGGAAGAACAAAGTAAATTAGATATAGCTGAAATTTTGATACCAGCAGATTCTATGATACATAACATCTCAGGATATTTGTTGACTGAATGTGATGAGAAATTATTATGTAAAGGCCTAAACTTTATACCAAGTGCACACAGTAACTTTACGGACACTGTAGTAGACATGAGACTTTTCTGTCGAAATCTTATGCTTAAACTGCTATTTCATGATAAAACTGATAGTGAATTGACAGACAATAACGTTACTAGACCACCAAAGTTTAAGAAGCTTAGCAACTTTGTCCCACCTAATCATCCGTTAGTTGAGGCATATTTGAAACTAACTGAGGATGATTTGTATGAATATTTTTCTCTAAAGAAATATAGGAAGAATGGTAATTTGACTAGAGGGGAGCAGACTAGCTTACTTAAACTCCAGTCTTTACAGTCCATAACCATCAAACCAGCTGATAAAGGTGGTCAGATAGTAGTTATGGACACTAGCAAATATCATGATGCTATGATTAAACTCTTGGAAGATGATTTCTATTTACAAGTTAACGAACAAATAGTGCAAGCCACTATTAGTCACGTAAACAATATGTTATTAGATATGTTGAAAGGTGATATCTTGGATCAAGAATTGTTTGACTATCTCTTCGTTAAGAATCCACTTGTACCAACAATACATGGGGTACCTAAGATTCGCAAAGACTCCATTGACCCACCAATGAGACCCATAGTGTCTGGTCAGGGTTGGATCACTAAAAACCTTTCTGTCTATGTTGAGAAACATTTGTGACCTATATTAAATAAGAACAAAGTTGTACTGAAAGATTCCAAACAGTTTTTAACAGATTTGTATGACTGCTTAGGTGGCATTTGTGACGTTGATAACTTGATTTTTGTAACGTTTGACATCAAGTCCTTGTTCACTGTGTTACCAAATAACATAGGCCTGATTTATATCACTGAGTATTTACTCTTACATAGTGAATATACATCAGTTAAAGTAGACCTCATTGTACATTTCCTTGAACTCATTTTGAATAACAATCTGTTCACCTATGACAACAAGTTTTACCAACAGCAAGGTGGCGTAGCCATGGGCACACCTTGTGCCAACAGCTGTGCAAACATGTTTTTGGCATTTTGGGAATTTGAGTGTCTCTTTAATTTAGAAATGTTTAAACAACATGTAACTTTTTATAGACATTTCGTGGATGACGTTTTTGTTTTATGGAGAGGCAGTGTTGATGATTTGTTTGTGTTCCATACTATATTGAACAACCTCACTGGCTATTTAACCTTCAGTATGAATCATTCTAGAGAGAAGATAGAATTTCTTGACTTGTATATAGAAAAGTTAGCATGTGGTTTGATTAATACAGGTGTCTATAGGAAACCTTGCTATTTTAATACTCTATTACAGCGTGATAGTATGCACCCACAGCATATTTTAAGAATATCATTAGAGGCCAGGGATGAGAACCTCTAGGCTAAATGCCACAGAAGAAGGCTTCCTAAATGAAGTGAGTGACCTCAAGATAAGGCTAGAAGAACGGGGCTATAGCTCACAAGAGATTGAATCCAATCTCTTAGATGTCAATAAACTTAGACTGAACAGAGCAGCCCCTTATTTTGGACCAGTTATTACTGGTGGATCCGTTACAACAGACAATGGTAGAGATGATAGATCAACTCATGTAAGGGTTTCTTTACCATATAGCACTGATTGTCCAGCAATCAAGAATATTATTACGAAACACTGGCCTATTCTCTGTACTGATGACACCATCGGTAAACTTGTGGGGACTAAACCCTCTTTTTATATAGGAACAAATTAAATTTAAGGAGAATGCTATGTTATTCAAAAAGGGATGAATGGTCAATGCCTCTTGAACACACAAAACCATGTGGACGCTGTAATTATTGTAATTCTCTTGACCCCAGTCCATTTTTGAACATCCTGACATGCACACTAACTTTAGCATACGTGCTGTAGCTACCTGTGATACTACTCATATAGTTTATTTGGCAGTGTGCCAAATATGTGATGCATTTTATGTTGGCAAAACCAATCGTCGTTTTAAAGACAGGATAAGAGAACACCTTTACCACATTAGGAAGGCTTCACCTCACAATGCCTTAGCTAAGCACGTAGCCCAAGCAGGTCCTGAACATTATTTCCTATTTAGAGCTCTTGAGAATATTAAACCCAGTATACGAGGAGGTGACATCAGGAACCATACTGAGAGTAAGGAGAGTATGTGGATAGTTAGATTGAGAGCAGATAGGGGTTTAGGTCTCAATGAGAGAGCCTCCATTAAACCTATGTTAAACAAACAGAGGAATGTTTGTAGATTTTATAATAAATGATGGCACATATATGTTTTTACCCCTTGAAATAGATTTCTTTTGACATATATATACATATTTATTAGAGCATCTTGAGTGTTCATGGAGAGTTTTTATATGTTTTTATATGTTTTTTATATTCATTTTATACATCTCAGTATGTTTATATGTGCATATATCTTTAAGCTTAGATTAGCTAATGAATATGCAACAAGAAGCAGCCAATAGGAGATGTTTTAACTGTATAAATGTAGCCTATGTACTTGAAGGTCTTTGTTACATGATCTGATGAAGCTCAAATGAATGAGTGAAAGCGCTTATCTGACCTGCAGTGGAATTAAAGTTGGATTTTAACCTGAGGATTTTGCCTTTCATTTGGATTTTAACCTGAGGATTTTGCCTTTCATTTCTACTTGTGACTCTGCATCAGCCTAGTTGCTCCTTTTGGTTTCATTAATATTATTCAAGTTTTTCTGGAGCACTGGGCGTTTATCCTGTTTGTCAGCAAGTGGTTTGTTCCCATTTTTAAAAACCTGTTTAATTCAACAATTGTCTAATTGGTAATTGATTCTTATATGTATATAAGTTTCTGTTGGAGGGGATTGTTGTCATATTATTTTTGTTCACTGAGGAAGACAGCATTGCCGAAACCGGTCTGATGTATTTGGTGAATTTGATGGTTTGGTGTATTTTTTAATACACCATGTATGAGTTATAATATAATTTTTTTGCTGGCTCCTTTTTTGAATTGCATTATTTAGGATTTTTGGGCCGTTGCACTGGCCGTACTTGTGGGTTCTTCATAGCATCAGTTGTTAACAATTTAAACCACCAGGAGTGGGCACTTCTCCAAGATATTATAAGTAACCAGGATATTAGGTTAATGAAACCTGACAAGGGTGGGGGTCTCGTCATTATGAACACCTCTATGACAGCAAAATATTTGATTTGTTATACAGTGATACATATGTTGAGACCTCTGTTAATGAAATGAACATATTCTATAGGAATATAGATCTCACCTTGGACGAATTATTGTTAAACAGACAAATTAGTTTAGAGATACACAGTCTCTTAGAACAGAAATGTCCTAGGATTCCTACTATTTTTGAGATCCAAAAAATACATAAATCTGTCTATAACCCACCCCTACAACCTATTGTTGATGCCAAGACTTCTAAAACCTTTGGCATAGCTAAATATATTGATGAGAAGGTCAAGAATGTCTTGGATGGTAGGGAGTGGGTTATTAGAGACTCTTGGGATTTCCTAACAAAAATAAAACCAGACATTTATGAGGATGGGTTTCTTATGGTTACCTTAGGCACTGAGGACCTTTTTTCTGTGATATCTCATGACGAAGGCCTTGAATGGTTTTATGAATATCTATGTTTCAATACTGACTGGGACCATGGGACAATATTGACCCTGAGGACATACATAGAAATAATTCTGGATAACAATTATCTTAGTTTTGATGGTCATATTTTCAAACAAAGACAGGGAGTTGCTATGGGTGCTTGTTGTGCCCCAGTATTTGCAAACATAGTATTGTCCTACTGGGAGGACCAATTCCTTATGAACTCGGAACACAAAAAGTACTGGGTCTTGTATGGGTGCTATCTAGATGATATAGTAATTTTTTGGAAGGACAGTGATGAAAAGTTGGAAGAGTTTGTGGCTTATATCAACTTGACTACTGACTTCCTTAAATTTACTATGACTAAGGACAAAAATAGTCTGAATTTTCTAGATGTTACTATCAAAACAGACTATACCAATAAAGTGTTAATTTTTCAGTTATATAGGAAACCTACATATTCTAATGCACTACTGCACTTTGAAAGCTGGCACCTTGAACATCAGAAAAGAGCTTTAGTTAAAGGCCAATATGTCAGGGTTGCCAGGATGGTCTCAGATGATGAGGATTTTCAAAAGGAATGTGAGACATTAAGGGGCTTGTTATTAAAAAGAGAGTACCCCCCTCCCCGTTTTGTCAATACAATTGAGAATGAAGTCAAACGCAAAGGGCACACTGGTCACATAGTTAAACTCTTATGTAGCAGTATGGAGTTTGTTGGAGTACTCACATGGACCATGATAGGTATTTTAGGGCCTTATCATACCTTTTACACTAAATTTTTATGATATTAGGAAAATAATTAGAAAGTTTGGAAAATTGTTGTTATGGACAAAGAAAGTGTTGAGGTTCTTGGTGAAAAAACAGTTGTGGTGTATAAAAAAGACACTTGTTTTAAGGGCCTTTTGGAAAGGAGCAAGAAGGTTTCAAAAAAATGGGGGTTGTTATAAGTGTGGCAGGTGTGCTCAATGTGCTTCTATTGTAGACAGAGGGGAGATTTACATTAAGAACTATAAGTTGATTTACCCAAAGAAAATGTACTATTGTTTTTCAAAAGGGGTAGTTTATGTTGCTTTGTGTGACTCATGATGGATTTTACATTGGAAAAACTAAGAGGGCCTTTAAGCAACAGGTTTATGAACATGGTTATGAAATTAGGCATAAAAACAACAAAAATGTGTTGTACAAGCACATTGAAATGTTCCCTATGCATAAGTTTAAGTTTTGTGCTATTGATCATGCTGACCTGGGTTCCAGGGGTAGCCCGTTGGATGATTTTTTTAGAACTACTTAAATTAAAATGGCAAATTAAACTTAATGCCAGTATAAAACCTGGACTCAATGATATGGTTAGTATTATGGCATTATTAAAATTGAAGTCTTTGTATTTTATATGACTTATTATTAATGACCTACGAGTGGTTTAGCTTTGTGGTGTTAGTCAACTGCGTTTTACCATGTCATGCGGTTTAGCTTTGTGGTGTTGGTCATCTGTGTTTTACCATGTCATGGCATGTATTTTTAATTTCTTTGGGAGGAAATGATGTAATCAATATGCATGGTGGGTTGGGTTATTTAAGCACTGATTGTATTTTTAACTTGTATTCTAATGAAGTCAGAAGTGTCTGATGAAAGTGCTTAATTCTATAAAGAAGTGTTTTCTTTTATATCCGGATCTGTGGTATTGTTGGTTGCCTACTTCCTTCTGTGTTCATCAATGCTTCTTTGGCAAGGAACCTGTTTCCATTGTGTAGTATACACACTGTCCCAGAACAGAACTACATTCTATATGTGTAGGTATGCTATACAACCGATATTCAATACATGCGCTACAGTTGCCCTATTCATGAATTGATTAGCAAGCTCTGTAAGTCTACTGACTAAAAACATGTGGATGAAACACAAGGGCCACATTAGAAATCTTACCATAAATGTGACACTCCACCTATGCTAAGTCATTACGTCATATGATTTTGTCGCAAACACCCTCTTTGAGACAGTCATCAAAGCCATGAACAAGGGGAAGACAGTGCACACTGCCTACCTTGACCTGGCCAAAGCCTTCGATACTATTCCCCACTTGGGTATAATAGATAAACTCTCTCAACTAGGCATCAATCCACATGTTAGCAGAGGGGTAGCAAACTGGTCCACTGATGAACCCACCTAGTCAAACTAGGGGAAGGCACCTCAAGCAGTAGACCCGTAATGAGCAGTGTAACCCAGGGATCAGTCTTGGGGCCTCTGTTGTTTGGAATATATTTTTCTGAGGTGCAGGCCAAAACCAGTGGGCTATGGCTGGCCAAGTTTGCAGATGACTGCAAGCTGGACACTGTCATCACTTTCCCTAGTGATGTGGACATCCTCCAAGAGGGTCTCACCTAAACAAATGACTGGTGCCAGAAATATGGCCTCAGACTGAATGCCAAATAATGCATCATCATCCTCTTTGGGAAAAGTGATGTCCCCACAAATTATCACATTAATAACAAGGTCCTAAGCACGCAATTAGTCATGAGGGACTTGGGCACCCAGGTTGATAGCAAACTGACTTTTGACCACCATATTGCCTCCGTTGTACAGAAATCTTTCTACATGGCCTACCTTATTCGGAAGTGTATCTCATCCAGGGACAAGGAGGTTGTAACATCCCTGCATTCTTCCCTTATAAGACCCATTATTGAGTACAATGTCCCTTTTGGCATGTTCCTCACAAAGCACATGCAGCAGCTGGACCGACCACAGAGATTTCTCAACAGTAGAATCCAGGGCTTCAAACATCTTCTACCCTACACAGAAAGCCTAAAAGCCCTGTCCCTCTACCAAGTCTCATACAGACTCCTCAGAGGTGACCTCTGTTTGGCATACAAAGCAATCTCAGACCCTGCCTTGATGGGACTGCTGCATATCCACAAGTCAAGCTCCACTCAAGTAACCTGCAACCTCAAACTCAACCTGATCTGTGACTTTAATAGGACTTGTTGGCAGGACAAATTGGTGTCCCAGAGACTCCCCCTTCTGTGGAACAGGCTCCCTCTCCACATCAAGCCATGTGTCTCATTAACCCTTTTAAGTACAGCTAGATAACTGGATGGAGAACTGAAAATACACCCCTGGGATTCCACCTGTTTCCCTGTTGGACAGGGGCATTGGGTGCTGACTTGTCAGAACATGGGCTAAATTCTTGGTGAAACTTGTAAGGGCCTCAGGGCCAATAGCCTAGTAACTTCCTATGATCCTAAAATGGATGGGAGATGTCTGTCACTGTAAATGTTATAACTGTGGTGGATGTATTTATCCATTATTGTATAAGGCCATACAATGCTAACAGTCACTGAGTGTTGATTTTGATCACCTGACCATTTGTCTACTGAAAATACACGATATTCTAGAGAATGAATGCCCTACAGTAGGAGTCTCACTACAATTGTGAGATGTGTTCCTATTTCAAGGCATTAAATCATGTTATTGCTGCAAGGGATATGTGTACCTGTAATGGTTTTAGTAAGACAACAACCAACAGAATATTGTTTCATTCCCTCTTGCCAGAGAAAAATGCTTGTTACAAATGTTATGTAAGGAAAATGTAACCACATCATCATCATTACTCTGACTAAAAGGATTGTTATGTGAGAAATTATCATAGCTTTTTGTAAGAGGAATCAACATCTATACATGTACACAGCAGATGTGTTTGACAACAGTGTTAGTGACATGTACAGTCACAATAAGATGAACACAACATAGTCTGAGCAATAATGGCTGGATTTGAACTACCTACCTAAGATCACAAGCTACAGAATAGTTCCTGACTCACAAGTGCCACATGACATGTTGAGGTACGACTGGAAGAGTACACAGTTAAATGAATGACATCACCACTGTTTATTAGTTGGATGTTTATGCTAAAAAGTGGTCAAAGTGCACAAAACCACTGTACAGCTACACATCATATACATATTTGAAGAGCAGTCTACATAGTATGAGGCTGAAAGACAAATTCACAGATGGACTCAAACCTACCTATTTAGGTACACAATCTGCAAAGCACAGTATCAAAGTTACACATGACAAGAGAAGTCACAATACAAGTGTGAGATACTGCAGTTATGTAAGCATTACATAATCATTGTGTTGTCAAAAATGTATTTTCACTGGAGATGTTAGAATTTGCTAATTTAAAACTGTGCCACTGAAAATACATCTCATAAATGGAAGGGTACATAATGCTGGTTGTGAGGTACCCAACCACATATGGCAGTAATTACAGTCATACTATTTAAGCAAGGATGGACTCAAACCACCCATCTATCTAGTTACATAACCTATGGAGCATAATGTCAGAAGCCAGTGCCACAGAAGAATTTTAAGTACAAGTGAGACATACAGCATCTATGAAGTGATAACATCAGCAGTGTATTGCCAAGGAGATGTATGTGTTAAAATTACTTTTACAACCAGCTGGAGTTGCAAATGTTGCCAGTATACATGTGTGTAAACAAATCTTGAATCAATTTACGGTTACGCAAGCACTCTTAGAAGGTAATTGCTGTTTTGAACCTATTACCTATCTAATTACACATTCTAGAGAAGAGTGTAAGAAATACAAGCAACACAGGAGAAGTCTGACTTTTAAAGTATGAGAGTGCACTTTAAAAACTGACCTCATCCATATGCTGTAGAGAAGCTGTTGTTATAAACAGTGGGATAAGGGGATGGGGAGCCATCTACCTGTCTAAAGGGTCCCCCATGTGGAAGTGGATTGATTTCAGCTGTTGTGGAAGTTATACCTACTTGATTTTATAGCCCCACACAGACAAGTTCACCACTGTCAAATTCAAATATCCTACCTAGCAAGTTACATAATCTACAGGCCATTGCAATAATTGCACTCCCCACAGTAGACATCTGACTACAAGTATAACATGCAGCATCCTTGAGGGGATGACCTCACCACTTTGTTGTAGAAACACTACTATGGATAAAAATGAGTACATTGATATTGGATTATGGTAAAACATGTCACTTGAGTGGAATGTTATACATTACAAGTCTGAGTAAAAGAATTCCAATGTATTATGATCTCTACCAGCACATGGCAGTCAGTGCTCTGTTTGAGCCACTTCCCTAACTAGTCACACATTCTAGACATCACTGTATGAACTACAAGTTCCCTAGGAGAAGTCTGAGTTCCATTGTGTGACTTTGCAGTTTAAGAAGAATTACCTCATCAGTGTGTTGCAGTGAAGATGTTGTGGTGAAAGGAAGGATAAGGCATGCTGGAGTCATCTAGCTGTTTAAAATATTTCTCCGGCATGGAAGTTGATTGAGTACTATTGTGTTGGGGAACATGCTCACCTGATTCTATACACCCCCTCCATGAAACACGCATGCATGATTCCCACATTGAGCATTGAACCCCCTACCTATCTAGTTGCACAGTCTACAGATCACAGTATTATTCACATCTACCACTGAAAAGTCTGACTCTTAAGGGGAGAGAGTGCACTTTTGACAGGATGACCTCATCAATGTGTTGCAGATAGGATGTTTCTTTTAAAAGTGGGATTAGGGAGCTGTGTATAAAGCTAAATGTATTATCCTTATGGGAAGTGGGCACAGCACCAAGTGCTACTTACCTGTCACTATTCACCCCACATACACAAGTTTCTCATGTTGAATATTAAACCTCCTCATGTCCATCTATTTACACAACCTAGAGAGCACAGTATTATTTACAAGCACCACAAGAGAATTATGAATTTAATGATGTTAAAAACACAGTTGCAATTGATAAAATCTAATGTTTGGAACAGATGGTACTGTACAACACAGATTTGAGGACAAATGCATATGTGTGCACAGGACAATGTAGTACCACTGTGATTGTCTCATGTAATCAAATACTTCTGTACTGAGATTTATATACTGTCCTTCATCTGCATTGAATTACTGTGAGGGACATGTACCTGTTTCACAGAGTGAAATGCAAAGAAAATCTCAGTTGCAAACCAGTGGATTATTAATCAAACTTTCCTGCCACTTCATTCCAGGATTATTGCACACCTGGCTTGTCTCATCTTCCGCAATATGCTTTGACAAGACAAACAGACACTTCCTACATACAACAGTGCACTGCAAAACAACAGAGATGGACTATGTGTGAATAGATTAACCAACATTGTAACACAGTGACACATGTGGCCATTGGAGAGCAGGACTACATTAACCACCTGAATTAATTGAATCAACATCATTCTAAAATCAAGATAACTTGTTCTCAAAGATCAATACAGACATGCAAACATGCAATTTAAAGAAAGATTGATTTGCTTTTTACTGTCTGCCAAAACAGCATCGCTGCCAGGCTGAATTGCACTGCTGATGGTAAAGTATTAGTGCATCCAGTTGTATATCTTGAAGTGTTGAACTTAAAGTGGGAATTAACAGTAGTCTATAGTGCTCTTTGCTAATGTTCATGCAAATATTATCATATGTGAATCTGCTGGAATACAGAACAGATATGGCTTATGGCCATGTTTCGTGTTTCATAATTTACACATTTGTCATGACAGTTGCATTTGGTCAATCCTTATATGAATACTACATGTGTATTATAAAACACATGAGGGACTAAACACATTATTGCTGGTAGAAACATGGTTTCTGGTAACATTTTTGAATTAAACAGGTTCATTGGATGACACAGAAATGGTTGGGATAGGTAGACCACTGGCGACAGGAATGCTCAATACAGACATATTAACATAGTGCATGTTTCATTTCTGTACACATACCTGGCTTGCTTTATCAACATATTTATGGGTAGATGTTGATATAATGGTTAAGGTGTTTACCTTATAAACACAAGGCGCAGGGTTTGATTCTCACATAAGATAGTTAGCTAGGCTTACAAAATGGCTCACAAGGGCAGTTAGCCAAGTATTAATCTATAAGCATCTATTCAGGCAGGGTCTGTACAAGGTAGGCTTCACAACAGGGAGTAGGCACATTAATATAGCAAAAAAATTATAATGTGTTAAGGAAAGGTATAGCCAACATTTACAGCCACAGAAGTCAAACAAAACATTCAAAAACATTTTTGCATACATCTGGATTTGAACCTTGAGAGCATTCCAAGAAAAAATAATATTCATGTATTATCTAAACATACCATGTAGGAAGTTATACTTCACACAGTTCCCATGTGACAGATTCTGAAAAAGAGAATGTTTGTGTTCATCTTCCCTACCCACTTGACAACTGTAAGATATGCATTCAACTCTTCAGCTTGTTGAAAAGTAGATTAAATGGACTATCCATAGCTAAGTAGAGCAGAGCAAAGGGAACCACAGTAATGCAGTCAAAAGCAAAAAATCACAAGATTTTGCCATAAGCTGTGTACTTCTATTTGGCCTCTGTTGGTGGTGCTCGATACCAGATATTGTGCAAATGCAGAGGAGGAAGACTAATGACAAAGAAAGTAGAAGATCCATATACAGGGGGAGAGGGATGCAGGGACCAAGTAAGTTATGACAGAAGTAGGACAGTATTTCTCATAACTATATGTAGGTAACAGCTACACATAAAATGGTGTACTAAACCAGTCAGTAATACTTTTCTAATGCCTGGATTAGAACCATTGACAACAGTCAAAAATCTATATGTGTGAGAATTATCTCATCATGCCATAAAGGAATTAATACTACAACATTGAAATAACACAACTTAAGGCCAGTGACAACTTACTGCAGCAGAAGGGATGAACATAGAGAGTGTGAGAGAGAGAGAGAGAGAGACAGATGGACAAAGGAATGGCAACAGTATTTTTGTGGGATATATAGGACCAACTGCATGCTGTGTTACTCTTACTTACTGCCTCATTATTAAGCTGTCATGCTCTGTACAATAAAGTGTTTGTTATAGGGAGCAAGAAGTGGTAGAAGAGTGCAACCAATATTAATACATAAGTAGGATAAGGTTGACATACTAAGTCTCGCAGTTTGCGCTACAGTGTTTTTGTAAATTATGTCTTTCTGCACTATTCATATGGTGTGTTAATGAAATGTAAATGGAGAAAAATAAAGACATTTGCAGTTAACTATATAACAGGAACATGTAACATCATGAAATAATAAGATGACCTACACCTGCAATCAGACCCATGACAGTATGCAAATAAATCAGTCTACAAACAGGGGAATTATCTCAACACACCACATCTAGTTCATTACATACAGCAGTTTAAGAACTGTTACAGTAAATTTTCTCAGTACAGCCTCTGGTCTGCCTTTATTTCGTATTGCCATAGTTCAGTGGATTTAGGCACTTTTATGTGAAAATAACTGGACTACTGCAGCTGAAATTAAAGCTTCAGCTTTTGCCATAGGAAATTAAACAGAGCTCACCATCACTCAGCATTAGTGCTCTATGCCAACGTCAGCACAAATGCAGAGGACAAAAAGTGAAGACTTTTCCATGAGCCATTTATGGCCATGTGTGTTGTGTGTGATTCCATTTTTGACAGATTAAATATGGGAAAATGGGGTTGTTATGACAGTGAGGAAAATGGGGTTGGCAGGCACAGTGCAGAACACAGGAAAGAATACAGGAAACTGCAGGAGAATGGTAGGAGAGTACTATAGCTATCAACTTCTTCAGAGCATAAATATAGAATTGTATAAGGAATTAGTCACTACAACTGGATAACAACAACAGAATAATGTTGTATATCCAAATGGACTAAATCAAGTGTGTCAATAAAACACATAGGTGAAGTGGAGAACTATGTATGTGGTGTAATTGTTTTGTGGGACATATGCCCATTTTCTGTATTTTTCTATAGAGAGCAGAATGTTGGGGAAGGGGCTTAAGAATGTCAGGGTCAGGTAGGTAGGGCAAGGTGGAAGTAGACACAAGCATATAGTACATGCAAGACAGACAGAGATGATGATGATGGACACAAATGGTTGGAGAACACCATGACTTGGGATAGGTAGGGGACATCAGAGGCACACCAACATCTAGCTTGAGAAAAGTGAGAATCCAGTCCTCACCCTCAGGACTGCCATCACTGTCTCCTGTGTCAGCTGCCTATGCCAGTGCCACGCATGACATCATTTTTATAATCTGACACAGGACTTTTTCAACCCTGTCAGTTCAGGCACAGAAGCCCCTTTCTATTATATTCTCCACCAGCCCTGTCAACTCCTGCTGGGTGACAAAATTGCTACCTCTTCCTGGAAGTTACCACTGCACCAGCAGTTGGGGCAGAACTACCTGACATAGGTGGAACAAGTAGGGCAGAGGTTGTTGAGGCAACACTGACAGGTTGTTAACCCAATGTGCTGGGAGTCCGTGCTGCCATCTGTGGAGGTATTGCTAGCTGAGCCACAGTGTTCAGGCTAACTCTCTGTGCTGTCGATCAGTATGTTTTCAACAACAAGGTATGCAAACAATATAATGTTAGGAAATTATAAAACCACGAAAAAACAGAGATAGGATAGGTGGGACAAAAAGAGAGAATTAGATCCATGGCATGTCTCATTATGTTATTGTTTTCAATACACTTCTGTTGCAATATATAAATATGATAATTGACTATTGTATACCTTTGCCACATCCAGATATGATATGAAGGTATCATAAAATAAAACAATCTCTCTGCTAGGATATAAGAAATGCCAGCCTTTATTTCTCTATGATACATAAGATATATGCATTCACATGCAATAATTGCTTTTACCATAATTGAATTGTTCTTGACATTCATTATTGTTGTTAATATTTTAGAAATGCTATCCTGTAATAAGTGTTATTTGTTCTGCAGCTGAACATTACAAAAAGAAAAATGTATATATGAAAGCATAATGAATTACTTTGTTGGCTGGCTAGATAATTATTGCCATATCATAGACAGGTTATGGGTAAAAATACACACAGAACTGAAGAGTGTTTACAGTCCTAAATTCATCCTCCCATCAGCTTAGGATTTCCAGCTTGTGCTTTTTCAGATCACTATAAGGGTGACAACATTGTTCCCCAGTGCAGTGAATGCCAGTTGCACTGCAGACAGCCTTGGCCAATCTATTCCATGCCTCATATTTATACTGAGATACAGTATAGCCCCCCTTGCATCAGCTTATGGCTGTAGTGCTTCATGAGAAGTGCCACAAAAATCCTGGACTCTTCAGCACCTGATTTTTGTGCACTAAATGTAGCTGCAGTCTCTCTATCACCAACCATCTCTACAGATATCAAGCTAACAATATATATCTGTATTGGTACTCAAATAAGATCTTACATGTAAACGGTTGTGCGCAAGGATGCACAGCCTTGTCAACTGCATTAGTGCAATTGTAAGCACATGGATTCATTGGCATATACATTGACAGTGCTTACATCAAATAGCACTAAAGGTGTGAAACATGGCAGTGAAGATTTGTCATGTGTGATGCCCAAACTATTGACAAATGTTGCAATGCTTAGCAGTGGCTTGACATGTAATCCTCTGTGTTTGGAAAGAGAAATAGGATGAATTGTGATGTGTTTTGATGATGGGACTTAAGCACTGCTAAATTGTGTTTTCCCAACTCAGAATTGAACACATGGGATAAAGAATGCAACAGCTAACACTTAACTTATTAATTCTCATTGCCATGGGTGAATGTCTTTTTAAGCATGATAATTAGAATTATAATAATTTTAAAAAGAATGCAGATATACTTCAGAGAGGCCTGTATGTGTATAGATTGAAATAGTCCTAGGAATGCATTCATATCTAGAAAGCAGAATTTCTATTTGTAAATATATTTCAGATGGATGGATTTGCATGACATGTTTAACACAAGTCAGAGTATGTTACATACATACCTCACAAGACATACTGTCCTAAACACATAGGATATATGATTGGTCATGATGATTATAAAAAACCTATTGTGCCCATTATATATATATATATGCAAGTGCATTTTAAATCAAATATCATCATAGTCATGTTTAAGAAAGTGCACATACATTAGCTTGTGAAGCAATAATAATACATGCTAAATAGAAAAAAGCTTAGTTATGCAAGCATTACTGATACATTGCTTGCAATAAACATGCTTTTTATTATTCTCCTTTTGTTTATAGCCTTACATTCCTAATCAAAATGCTGTGAGAAATGGGATTTGAACACCCTTTGTAAAAGTAACTTCTAGCTGGATTTGAACATTAACCACCTGGGTTCTTTATCAAAAAGTCACTGCACTTACATTTTGTGCCACAGATATAAGTAAGTGACAGGTGGAATTTCTCCACTCAGTACTGTCTAGAGTGCTAATAAAAGTGCACAGTTGCCAGGCTTGTTTGTGCTACCCAAGGCAGCCCAAATTACAATTTTCACTTTCTTCTCAGGCACTAAACCATGTTTGCTTGCCACTCAGCAGTGTGCAAATGCAAAAGGCAACAACGTAATAAATTATGTGAAATTGTAATAAAAGTACAAAATAAATATGAGTACTTCTTTCATCATTTGCCTGCAACATCATAACTTGTATTATACCTTATGACTGGTTAAGGTAAATCCTTTACTTAAATATTTGTTGTCACACTTTAGAAATAATTTCTGACACCATATATTGCAAATAGGGCAATTAGCAAAAATATATATGATTATACTAATACAACACACTGGTAACAGCAAGTCACAAGGTCTAAGCAAATAGGTGTTTTCTCCAAAGTCGATGTATTTACAGCTTATGCCACAGACACAAGTAGATAAAAGGTGCATTATATATAGGCATTACTATTTGGAATGCTGACTGCCATGCAACAATACCAGGCTCATGTGAAATACTGACAGCAATCTAAATATAAATTTTCACTTTTTTCTTTGATAGTGAACCCTGCTTGTGTGTTGCTCAGCAGATAGTAAATACAAAAGGCATTAGAAAAAATTGACATAGAAAAAAGCTGAAAAGAAAACTTTATTCAAACAGAGGGTATATTTAGCAATGATCATAGCAAGAAATGCTTTACAGTGACACATTCATCCTTCTCACACCTCCTTGACTCATCAGAACTTTAAATTCTGGTACACATTATCAGGACTGTAGGTGTGACAAATAATGGTAAAGGGGACAGATAGTTCACATGTTGTTAGCAATACTGGAATAGTTAATTTTCAAACAGCAACATAATGATATCACAAAATTTTGGTAAATATGTATATAGACCCCCCTTTTAAAATTATCACTTCACTGGATTAGGACCCTGCCTCAGCTGTTTTTCTTCAATAAGCTCACTGCACTTATACTTTGTGACACAAAGAAAGTTACCTGATAGATGCATTTTTTTTCACTGAGTACTACCTAGACTGCTGATGTTTGTGCACCATGGCCAGGCTTGTTTGCCCTTCAAAAGGCAGCCTAAACTAAAATTTTTACTTTTTCCCTTAGGCATTCATCTGCAGTTCACTGCTGGGGACCACTGCCAATCCAGCGTGTGCAATGCCAAATGGCACAAAACTGAAGTAGAGAGAGAGAAAAAAAAACAGAAGTAGTGAAATAGAGGAAACATCATGAAAAAAGTAGTTCAAATGTATGCTTTTGATATTTCCTCAACTTGGTTGTGTTTTTCACATGACAATATATATGCTCATTATGTTCACACAAATACAGCCATAACAAGATTAGAACCACAGGACACCAGGGCAGTCACAAGAAACAGTTCAGATTCTTATCACTATGTGTCACACATATTAAACTGGGAAAATGAAAAAGAGTTTACCTATACTCATTATGTCATATAGTACCAATTGACATTTCAGGAGCAATAAAACAATTCTTGACATTTATCCTGTGTAATTTTCAGTTAGATGTCTGGATGGCTGTGATACTGGCAGCAGTGCAAATAATCTTTCCTCACACAATATAAAATAAAATATTTGAACACCTCACCTCTTTGTTTTCCTTTATTTTGAGAACATCATTCAAAGATCTATGCTTCCCTAACAAGACTGCTATGTGCTGTGCCTTGCAGTTGATATGTGTTTCAATGAGTGATCTCCTTCCTTAGAATTGCAGACACAACTGTATTTAGAAACAGAAACTGTTGTCATAAACAATTCATATCAATGTTAACAATGTTCCCCAAAGTCAGTCAATGGTAGTCATAACATTTCTTGTAGTACCTTTTGCCTGACATACCCAATTGACACTGCAGTCAGAGTAATCATTCACACTTATAAGCACTTAGCAGGTAACACTTCTCATTGTTAATCCTTGCAGAGATAGAGAATGTGCATGCAATCATGTAGGTCCTTACACCGTGTTTACATTCCATGCACTTAGTGCACATTTTGGAATTCATAAATGCTAATGAGTTCACACCTCATTTGCATATTCACACTGCTCACAGGGCTGAATCTGTGCTATAGCAAGGTAATCATCTAGGCAAGGAAATGTGCATCATGGTAGAGATGACTGATTATCCACAGACCTAAATGCTCATAATTGCTTGCAAAACATGTTTCTTGGGTCACAACTAACTTGATGCAAAGGTAAGTTGCTGTTTTTTTCACAGAATGCTGTACTTCCAGCTTAGTGATGGATTGTATTTCACAATACACCCATAGCTTAGTGCATTCATTGTTTGTCCCTTGATCTGTTTAGTCTGTTATCTTCATACATTTCTTTGTACTGTTCATTTAAACATGCCTGTTTAGCTCTTCTCTATACTCTCTGAAACTCAGTTTGATATATTTTCTTTATCCCATTGCCTTTTGCTTTCTCCTTTCTGTTTGACTACTTCTAAGGGCTCCACATAGCAATGATGTATGCACTTTAAAGCTGTTTTCATTAGTTCTGGCCCCAAAGCTATCCAAAAAATACCAAAGACTATGTGGGAATACAGCTGAAATGCTTTAATACTGCTGTTGCCAATCAGCATGCAAAAGCGATTTTAAACCTCACAGTATACCAAGTACTATAGTTTACATGGTGTGATTAACATGCTAGCAAATTGGGCAATTTTTTATTTTTTTTTTGCTGTTTCCAGCTGTAATCCAATGAATAAATTACTATGCTCATACACATCTGCATAAACATATTAGCCCATACATAAAGTTCATCTGTTGGGAGAATCCACTTTTACTGTCAGAAGGATAGTCTTGAAATTGTATCTTCCCCGCATATGTTTTCATCTTATTTTTGTTTGTAGTCTGTCTGTCTTCAGAGTTCACTAAAGATTTTTTTCTGTATTAGTTTATATTAGTTTTACAACAATATTTTGACTGAAGGGCTCTCAGTTTTCTTAATCATCTGTTGATGGTTCTCATATTCTCCTGTGAATGCTTTAAAGGACTGAATACTTCTCTTCATGGTTGTTATGAATAGTTTTTTGCATGATTTACTACAGTGTAATGAGGATGTTTGAGCATTTTTTTGTCAACTAAAAACCTCATCTACATCAATTCATTGAGTCTTGCATCATCATCAGCAAAAGTTGTCTATCTACATTACAAAGGACTGCCATTAAAAGTCCATTTCTTACTTTTGTTGGATCAACGTTCACTGAATTGTGGTACACACACACACACACACACACACACACACACACACACACACACACATGCACACATGCACATACACATACACACACACACGCGTGCGCATGCGCACACACACACACACACACACACATATCTATATATATATATATATATATATATATAAATATATATATATATATATATATATATATGTATATATATATATATATATATATATATATATATATATATATATATATATATATATATATATATATATATATATATATATATATATATATATATATATATATATATATACATGGATTGACTATGGTTGATCGAACTGCCAGAACTATGAAGACCATATGGCCAAGATCATATGTTTGGAGTTTTGAAAGTTCAATATCAAAATAAAAAAGACTTCAAACAACTGATAGGGATCCATACACACACACACATATATATATATATGTGTGTGTGTGTGTGTGTGTGTGTGTGTGTGTGTGTACGCATGCATGTGTAAAGGCTGCATTGACAGTATTCCAGCTGAACTGTTTAATATCCTGTAAAATCATGCTATTGCAATGCTGCTTGGAATCTGCAGGCAAATTTTGAAAACACAGCAGAGACATTCAATTGAAAAAGATAATTTTATTGTCCAGTTTCAAAATGGCAATGTTAATGAATGCTCAAGTTATTGAATATTTAGACTTATTTTACATACTAGCAAGATAATGCTCAAAATCCAGCAACACGTGGACAAAGAACTGACAGATTCAAAAGCTGATTTTAGAAAGGGAGGAAGTACCACAGATCCAATCAATAATAGAGAAAGCAAGAGAGATCAAGAAAAATATGTATTTCTGCTTTATTGAGTACCTCTGGTCTTTCACTATGTGGACCATAACAAACTGTGACAAGTTCTTAGTGAAATGGGGATACTGGATGCATACAGAACAAGAAGCAACAGTCAAAATTAAAAATTCTATAACTAACTGGTTCAAGACCATGAAAGAACAGCACTGCTGCACATTGTCAACCCACCTATTTTATTTATATACCCAAATAAATAATGTGAAATGCTAGGTTAGACACATCAGACGTTGGTATCAAAATTGCTGGGAGAAATATTAACAAATTCAAATACGTAGATTACACTACTCTAATGGCTTAAAATGAGGAAGAGCTCATGTGTAGATGTGTAATAATACAAACTGTTGTCAAAATAACAGTAATTTTTCATACATACTTCAATAGTGTTACAATGAGTTTTGACATTTTCTGTATTTCTTTTGAAATTATAATTTATTTTTCAAACTTGCAGAATTTGAAGAACTTAGTATGCATGTGATATTTGCACTTACACTCTTGTTTTTCCAAGAATTACATTTATAAACCTCAGAATTTCAACAAATACTTTATTAGCTAGATAGATAAATAGACAGATTATTGGGCTGTCAGCCATCACTTCTAAAATTCCACTGATCAAGATGGCATCTTTCATTTAACAGTACTATTTTTGGATGGCACAGTGGTGCAAAGATTCACGTTGGCTTACACTGTTTGTTTCTCTAGTTTGGTGGTTGGCATCTCTGCCTTCCTTCCAGAATGTGCATGTCTTCCTTGTGTCTCTGCTAGGCTCTGGTTTCTAAGCACATCCCAAAGACTTCCTGATAGGTGCAATGGCTATCCTTTAAATTGCCCATGAATAAGCATATAGTTTGTGTACTCTTTGATACAATGGTGTCCAATCCAGGACTGGTTTACTTCTGTATGCCCACTTGCTTACCAGTCCTAATAGTTTTCAACTCTGTCAGGTACTGAAGAATGAATGAATTAATGAAAGACTGAGTAAAAGAACTGCTCTAGCAGGTACTGACAAATGAATAAATGAAGGAGTAGCTTCCTCAAGTACTGAATAACTGAATAAATTAATGAACTGAGAAAGAGCTTTCTCATGTACTGACATATGCACTGAAAGATGAATGAGTGAATGAATGAATGAATGAATGAATGAATGAATGAATTAATGAATTAATGGATTTAGTTTTATTTTAACATAAATTACACACTGTGGGATCCATGACTCTCTTCTTAACTCATTCCTCCTTATCTTGTTATTCACACTTTTCTTTAACTCACGTCTTCCCTCTGTCTATCTCATTTCCTTTCTCCCTTCTTCTGTCTCTCTGTTAGCATCAGCCCTCCTGGAAAGTAAATCTATTAATTTTGGAGTTCCCAAAAGATCTACTGTATACATGGCCTCCTGCTTTTTAACATATTTATTAATAATATGCATTTAGACTCTGATCTTGCTGAGTGCAAACAATATGCCAATGATTTAATTCTGGTGTTTCCTGACAAGTCTTTAAACACAGTTAATTCTCACTTATAGACATTCTTTTCCTCTAAAAAGAGATATCTTCCTCAAATCTTCAACTGAACACTAACAGAACACCAGCCATGATTTTCACACACACTAAAAAAATAAATAAATAAAATAAATAATGCTGTATTAATGACTTTCAGATCACTTCATCTTCCAGAATCCAAATGGAGTTAGTGGACATCACAAGTTGTTAGAAATCGTAAGTTAAAGCTGAACATTCACACCAACAAGATCATTTTAAAAAAGCAAATGTAAAGCTTGGACTGCAAAATCATTTAAATCTTTTCTTAACCAAGTATATAATATTAATATTACCTATTCAAACCCATTAGATGGTCTGCTTTATGTTTGTACTATGTCACAAATCTAGACAGAGTTCAGTAAAGCTGTAATAAAATACCAGCAATCCAACTGTCATGTCCCCTGAAAATTAAACTGGTTGCAGCAGTCATATTTACTTACTCTAAATCAAGTGAAAAATGGCACATTACATCCTTAACACATCCAATATATTTCCTAACATTCAAATAAGTCTAGAAGGTACATACCATCTTAAAAGTGCTGTAGAAGTCCAAAATACTGCAAAAGACATTCACTTACCGACAAGCAAACTAAAACAACATATTCACTCTGCATGGTCTTGAGATATAATACCGGTCTCACTTATACAGCTCTGTCTTACATTTCCCTGCAATGTATCATATAACCATATAGCATAACTTTTACAAATCGTGTTGACACATAAGCACTTAATACCCTTCTAGTCCAAATCTAGAAACTGTATGAAATTTTCTTCTTGACTACTTTTCGCTGTCATTTGTCTTTGTCACATCTCTCCTTTTTAATCCACTGTGACAGCACTTCTCCTGCTACTCTTACACCTTCCTATCTGTACTATTCCATTCTCCCTCCTTCCCACCCTTTCAGTACTTCCCCTTCAGAACATTTCACTTGCATTTCTCCACTATTATTGTAACAAGGATTGCTAACAAAATCTGATATGAGGACTACAGTGAAATAAATGCATATAACTACAAAATTCATAATTCAAATTAAAAATATGGCAAAAAATGAGGACATAGAACAGGTAAGTAAGAATGATATAACTACTGCTGTTTTATTGTACAAGAAAATAACAATTAACAGCTGGTCCAGAACACTTTATTTCAGTTATCAGAGTAACATCTTTCCTTTGTTTACACATCTTATTTTGTTCTTTGGTATTACATAGTCCCAACTATACCAAATACCAGCTCTACATACTTACAGTGAAAGTTAAACAATAATGGTATAATGGATTTGTTTTTATTGAAGTTTCTAATGTTAAATATTACACAAAGTAACCTCCACTCTCTTTTTCTTGAAGATTATATAATTGGTGTTCATTTATATGTTGATGCAATCACAACATTTCTAGAAATAGCTCACATTACCCAATTTTTGTCCCACCTCTTTCACTTCAGATAAATTCAGCAATTACCCTAAAATTAATTCACCCCCCTCTCACCCCCTAAATGGCCCATCTCAATACCGGACAATTGCCAAATTCCAGTAATAATGGCCACACAGGTAAAAAATGCACTCTCCAAAGCTAAGAATACAGCATCCATGGGACCAGATGACATCCTGGGCTGTGTACTACATTAACTACAATATGAACTGGCACCTTACCTATGTGACATGTTTAATCATAGCCTCACCTCAGGTTTCATGCCCTCTGAGTGGCGCAGAGCTACAGTTATCCCACTCCACAGGGGGGTATCCACCTTGGATCCCGGAAACTACCATCCCATCAGTCTGACAAGCCTTATCTGCAAGGCCATGGAGCGTATTATCATGGAACTTATAAACAAAGACATTGGCAACCTTCAAACACTGGACTCCACCCAGTTTGGGTTTGTGAAGGGCCGATCTTGTCTCCTGAACCTGATTGACTTCTTTGAATCAGTCTCCAGAGCCATGGACATGGGTAAAGTGGTCCACACAGCCTATCTAGACCTTGGCAAGGCCTTTGACACCATCCCCCACTCTGGAATCATAGATAAACTTACTAAGCTGGGCATTAATCCCTACATCACCCAATGGGTTGTTAACTGGCTTATAGAACCCACACTGTAAAAGTAGCTGACTCCAAATCCCGCTCCAGACAAGTGACAAGTGGAGTACCTCAGGGTTCAGTCCTGGGACCGCTCTTGTTTGGCATCTACTTCTCTGAAGTACAGGCTAACACTAAAGGACTCTGGCTAACAAAGTTCGCAGATGACTGCAAACTGGGAGCCATTATTGAATCCCCAAATGATGTGGATACTCTACAAAATTGCCTTACAGAAACAAATGCTTGATGCCAGAGCCATGGGCTCAAGCTCAATGCCAGGAAATGTATAGTTATCCCCTTTGGGAAAAACATGTATCCATGAATTACCATATAGGTGGCAGTACACTAAACACCGAAAGTGTGATAAGAGACTTAGGGACACAGGTGGACAGTGGTCTCACCTTCGATAACCACATCGCCACAACAGTCAGGAAATCATTCTATGTGGCACACCTCATCACTAAGGGCTTTTCATTCAGAAAAAAGGAGGTCATTGTCCCACTGTACTCATCCCTCATTAGACCCATTATAGAATACAATGCCCCGTTTGGTATGTACCTCGCAAGACATCTGCAACAACTGGAAAGGCCACAGAAATACCTCACTAAAAGAATCACAGGCCTAAAGCAGATGCCCTACACTGACCGCCTTAAAAAACTCCAGCTATACTCTGTCACATATTGTCTACTCAGAGGCAATCTCTGCTTAACATACAAGGCCATGTCAATCCCAGAGCTGTTGGACATGCTACACTTAAAGAAATCCCAATCCCTCAGAGCCACATGTTCCAGGGATCTAAACCTTGTCATCACAATAAACAAAACATGCTGGAGGGATAGGTTCCTGACCCAGAGACTCCCCAAACTCTGGAATAGATTGCCCATACATGTCAAGCAGAGTGCCTCTTTGACACTCTCCAAAAGGAACCTTGACGATTGGATGGGAGAAAGGAAATTCACCCCAGGGATCATGTCAGTCGCCCTGCTAGACAGGGGTCCAGGGAAGTAAATAGTGTGGGAAGAAATAGCCAAGGAATTGTTATGGCTAGGCTTGTATAGGCCCTAGGGCTGATAGCCTAGTACCAACCTATGAACCTATGAAATAGGTGCAAGTCTGTGTTAGTTAACACATTCACAATCTTAATTAATCTCAATCATGTCATGTTTTTAAAATATTTATTTTACCATTAGTAGCATTAGATGATTTTAGTGATAATAAGCAATACTACATTTTCACAGCACTTTGTTACAAAAAACAGTCTAATCTTTTGTTACAAAAACTCATTCTAATAGTTTGCAGCACTAATGTAAAATATGTATTTGTATTTAACAGCTTATTTATGATCAGCTTTAAAGAAAAAGCAATGAAACATAAAGGTGGCACATGATATATATTTTATTTGGTTTCATCAGATCCTCTTTCAGAATTAAGTTTTCTTTAATAATATTTATGTTAAAATACAGCTTATTAAATTCTGTCCCCAGTACTATATGTTTCATTGTGCATGTCATTATTTGTATGGAAAACCAGAAAGAATGAACTTGGATGCATGCCATTTCTTTAAAATTAACACAAATCAGTTAATCTGCACAACTTTATTAGCTTGACATCTACATCGTTTTATGTACTCCGAGCTGTCACTGTTACATTACCCAATTATATCTTCTGTCTTTGTTACCAATGAGTATTATGATGTGCTTTTATTATGGTTCTTTAAATCGTTGTTTTGTGAAGTATATGACATTACATTTGCTAATTATTTAGCTTTTGGCATGCCTTTTGTATCCTTTTAGCTGCTGACGTAATCATGAAAAGTGTATTTATATGTTTCAGTATAACATGAGCTGTCACAAAAATAGTAGTTACTGTAAATGATTGTTTCAAATATGTAGAAAAATAAATAAATGAAGTAAAATATCAACATCCACCATGTAGTCAAAACATACAAAGAACACTTCCACTTAAGGTTAATGCTATTCATATTACTATAAGTACTTTAATGTATATCTAACAGAAGGTTCCATGGACTTTTCTTAAGGATAATACACTAGAATATAAATATATTTACTTCAAGAATCATGCAGATATTTGGCCTTGGGCTTCTTTACTTCATTCACTGCTATGTGTATTCAATTTTTATTTTGATTCGATCCATTTAATATTATCATTAGAAACTGACTGTGCTAATAAAGGACTCTGTTTTCTTACAATATTAATTGTATTTTCCTTTGGGAATATACAACTCCATCAATACCATGATGTTTATATGTGCCAGATGCTTAAGACAATTTGTGTCAAGTACTGTGGACTCTTCTTTTCTCAAATTATTCTCCTCTTTTTTTAAAGTATAATAGACCTTGATTAAAAGAAAACAATGTTATTCTGCATATTATAACATTATTATAATTACTTTCAAGGA
Organism: Protopterus annectens; assembly: GCF_019279795.1. Taxonomy (NCBI): domain Eukaryota; kingdom Metazoa; phylum Chordata; order Ceratodontiformes; family Protopteridae; genus Protopterus; species Protopterus annectens. The sequence continues at coordinate 1,459,176,919 of NC_056746.1, read as the reverse complement.
TATTTGCAATAGATTATGATAATGATATTAATGCATCTTTATATGGTCAAGTCTCTGAGACAGCTGCAGCATAGTAGTCATAAAAAACTGTTCAGTTATTAAACAAGCATACTGTTTTGTTTTCAATTCACATATTTTATATATCTTAACCTGTGTTTCAGTTTTCAAGCTTTTAAAGTGACAGTCCTACTTGAGCTCTTCTTTTCTCATAAACCCAGTGGCTCTGCAAACACCCATACTAGGTATTTAAATTTACACCAACAAATAAACTAGACTCCCCACAGGAGGGTCTATATTATATGGTCGAAAACAACAATAAGTGCAATTTGTAGAGGCTGTTAGGGAATGTAAAAGGCAAAGAGTGAAATGCAGACTCTCCTTTTCTGTGTAGGACTAGTGGAAAGTTAAAGTGTACAAATGCAGGATGCAGTGATGAAAATAAAAGAACTTCCTATTAAGAATTTCACGGGGCAGCTACAATGGATAAGTTGGTGCCTCTAATGCAGGGGACAGTAGAAGTACAAGAGCAGTAGAAGATGACCACAAAGAAGAAGAGGGTTCAAATGAAAAAGGAAGGCTACTTTATGTGCTGCAGTTGTTGCATGAGAGTGTAAATGAATGAACACCTACCCAGTGATTCAGAAAATGAGTAATGAACAGTTTCTATGTAATTACTGGGAAATTTCCATTGAGAAAATTGACCATTTTGTGGCAAAAAAGATTATGGATGCACTTATTAAATTGTACATTTCAGGTATAAGAGGTGTACATATAATATTTGCGAAACTACAAATGCATTAAGGTGTCTATTTGATATAGATGTTCATTAAGAATGTTTATACTAGAGGTGAGAAGAAGACTGATGATATATCACAAAACTGTGGTTTCATGACACATCTACATAAAGTGTGACAAAGGAACGGCGCTGCATTTGGGAATACACCAGTTTGCATGCTGAAACAATATATACAATTAAGGTATAAATGGAAATTCACATTATAGGTGTAAGATGGCATATTTACTATGTGTCTGATCGGTTCCACTTCATATCGTCAAAATATCATTTCATCGAATTTCAAAACATCGAGACCAAATCGTCGAAAGCTCAAATCTTTGAAAACTCATAACATCGAATCTCAAATCAGTGAAAACTATAAAGCAACTAGAAATAACATCCCACAGAGATTTTACTACATTTATGCAGGAGGGCAAGCCCCCCTGCACCCCCCATGTGGGGGGTACACCCCCACACACACCCATACATTAAATATACCAACTCCAAGGTCGCACTACAGTGGGGGAAAAAGGTGATTTCCTAACCCCACTGTAGTGCAACCTTGGAGTTGGTATACTTAATTTACAGGGGTGTGGGGGGTGCAGGGGGCTTGCCCCCCTGCATAAATGTAGTAAACAGTGTATGGGATGTTATTTCTAGTTGTTTTATAGTTTTCAATTATTTGAGATTCGATGTTATGAATTTTCGACAATTTGGGCTTTCGACGATTTGGTCTCGATGTTTTGAAATTCGATAAAATGATATTTCGACTATATGAAGTGGAACCGTCTGATCACGGTAGATAAAAGCTTATAGGCATGTTTATGTAAGTAATGGGAAATGAAAGGACGGTTCATTGGAGCATCTGCTAATTCTTTAAGCATTTCCTTTTAGTTGTGTTTATTATACATATACAGCTGTCTGCAAATCTGGAAAGATGAGGAAGTTGCATTCATGAATATGAAAATTCTTTAATATGCCCATATAATACATTAGAGTGTGGTATGGCAGAAACTGCTCATTATACTTATAAAAATGTACAGATGATGGGCTGGACTCATTAACAGCTGCATGTTAGTGCACTATATGGTATCCATTAAACGGTTACACATGAAGTGTAGAGCCGCTAAACAAATATAAATGGCAGAATATGCTAATGACAGCATAAACAGCCAAAATACATGCTAATTAACCAATCTGGTCTCGTGGAGCTATTCAGGAAGTCATAAAGCAATTGTGCACACTGACTGCAGGCTTTTTCCATGTACATCAAAACTCTTTGGAATACAGTACAATTACACTTAGAATAAAAAGCATGTTAGGGGTTGCTGCTGGTATTATTGTGCTATATGGGCAACAGGCTTTAAATCAAGGTGCTTCTGTTGCTGTTACTGCTGCCAGACCTCATGCAAGAAGATGAAGAAGATTGTTTAGACCCTGTTTGACTTATCATGGACTGCCTGAAACAGAAATTACTGTGAGATACAGAGTAGACAAGAAAACACTGGAGGAAATATGAAACGTCTGATGCCTCCCCCTCATGCCACAGGGAAATCATGGAGAACTCACCCCAGTGGAAACAAAGGTATTTTTAGAATTACATATACTAGCTACTGTTACTTTCTAGAGACTCACAGGGAACATATTACAGGTGTCACAGGCATCAGCCTCTAGAATATTACAGCAGTTTTTAAATACAATGGTACATTTGTTTTCCATGCACCCCACAGAAGAGAGCAAGAATCATGCAGGATTCTATGCACTAGCACACTTGCCTGAAGTTTCAGGGACCACAGACTGTGCACACATCAAAATAAATCCCCACATGAGGAGCAGGGAAGAAGGTACATCAACAGAAAACATTTCCAATCTATAAACTGTCAGGTTGTCTGTAATGAACAAGGGATCATCTACAATGTTTGAGAAGTTAATCCAGGCAGTTTCCATTGCTCACACATATGGCCTACCTGACAGCTGTACACCAGGTTTGCTAGGGGTAACATTCCTCAAGGGTATCTAGTAGGGGATACAGATTATGTGAAAAACCCACACATCCCAACTGAGCAAGGATACAACAAGGCCCAGACTCAAACTAGGTATATCATAGAAGGTGTATTTGGATTGCTTTAATCAAGGTTCCAGTGTCTAGACACATCCGGAGGTGCACTGCAGTATGACCCATGCTCCTCTGCCAAAATACTTATAATCTGTGCCATGTTACACAATATAATTCTCAGGAAACAGCTTCAACAAGGGCAGCCAGGCACAGCCAACAGCAGCAACAGGTACAGATGAGGAGTCTGAGGGAGAACCACTAGCTACAGATGGTTCTGGCAAATGGAGGTGTACACAGTCTGTCCTGGCTCTGGCTAAGAGGCAAAAGCTAGCACACACAATTGCTACCTAGGTCAAAGCCTAAGATCCCATGCACATACAAATAGAGAAATTGATGCCTGTCAGATCCACAGCCTTTACTTAACCATGAAATACCTGTGTTCTGATAGCATCAGACAAGGACAACTCCCAAAGACACAATTTGTACCTGCTGTAATGACAAGGTAAATGTGGAGCCTGTAATGGACATCCTCCAAGTACCTCTACCAATTCTCCAGTATGGCACCTCATCCTCATGATGGTTATAGGGAGAAGCTATCTGCTCTGCAACCAGAGTTACCACAATCCTCTGATCAACTGTGTCAGTCTCAACCTATCCTATGTCAGAGGTCTCCATGTCATGGGTATCTGTAAGCATACTGACTGTGTCTGAAATATGGGCAGTGAATGCGGAAGCCACAACCTCTGTGTCAGACTGACCCTCTGCACTCCCAGACTGTGCCTCTTCATCACCACCATCATCATCAGAGGCTACAGAGACTCCCAGACTGTGCCTCTTCATCACCGCCATCATCATCAGAGGCTACTGAGACTCTGAGATCAGATGACAGGAGTACCACAGTGCCACCATCAGGATTACTATAATAACAAGCAATAAATAAAAAAAAAACAGAAAAATAGAGAATAAAATTGATCACATATTTTCTTATATGAAAGGTATGTTAAATTCTAACAGATGCTAAAGCAACAGAATTTTTAATCTTATACAGACCTGAATCTACCTTATATACAGTAATAACAATAACCAATTGTGTGCTTACTAAGTGCAGATGGGCTGGCAGCCTGCAATCCAGATATCCCTGTATGTGAGGGAGGGAAAGGAAAGAAGCTGATAAATATCACAACACAAATGAAACAAGAAAAAGAGAACGATCCCCTTCACATGTGCAGATTAATATTTGTTTTCATACAAAAATGTAGTGAACATTTAGTCCCCCCCCCCAAATACCCTCTTCTATTTCTCTATGTCTATCGTGTGACTTACACTTATCACTGGCTATATGAAAAGAAAAACAAACAAATAATGGTTAAGGGCTAAACAAAAGGAAAACCAAACAAATAGTGCTAAAACATGCATCTAAGATATATGCACCTAACATGTATGCATATAAAGATATAACAATGACACTTGGATTTTACATACCTGGAAGGTCTGCTTGAGACACACTTGGACTGTTGTCTACATCAGCATCAATGTCAAGGATTCTGTGTGAACCTTTTGCAGAGCTATCTGGATCTCTGACAGTGGACAAGAGGATAGGAACTCCTCTATTTCAGTCAGTGGTGGGTCAGCAGTATGACCACCTCCTGTAGCCACCTGTTCCCATGCAATTGCATCCACCCTATGGTGGACAGAGCTTATCACATCACTTGCCCTGTGTAGTCTCTTGGAGTAAGCTCTCCTATGCTCTTCAACAGCATTAATGTCATCAACCACCTGCTGCCACATCCTGTCTCAGGCACATTGGACGTCTCTACCTCTCCCCAACAGAAAAACTCCATGGAGATGTAAGACCCGAATCATAACCTCATTTTCTGCATTAGTGTATGGATGCTTGTTGGGTATAGGTTTCTTCCTCAGTGCCATATTCCTGTATTAGATGAAACAGATACCAGACACACAATTAAGCATATAATATAAAGACAGAATGGCTGTGAACTCAGTTACATATGAATGCAAAAAATGGTTTTGAGTGGCTAGTGCAAGCCACCACTTAATATTACACTAAAAGCATTATGTAAGTAAAAGTGACATACCTTGACAATAAAGCAGTGTATAAAATAGGTAATTCTCCAAAGGTTGTGTTTATTTAGCAGTATATAACTCTCTGGATCCAAACTGCCTCCCACTATGATACAAGGGAATTAGCTACATGATTACCTTTGTATAGTGAGAGTCAGCCCTGTGAGTGGGTCTATATTAGAACATTGATGTTTCAGAACATCGAATGTTCTAATATCGAACCCTATTCAGTGAATGCTGAAAATAGCAAAGCTGCAGAAAACCATATTTTTTTCCCAGGGAAAGAATTGATTGTCTGTTTCTGTCGCTTCGCTATTTTCAGTGCTGTGGTGGAATGTTACGGGTCGGGTTCAGGTAAGTGTGTGATTGTGTGGACGTGAGGGTTAGGGTGGGTTAGGTTAGTTAGGGTTAGGGCGTGGGTCAGGTAAGTGTGTGATTGTGTGGACATGAGGTTTAGGGCGGGGTAGGTGAGTTAGGATAAGGGCGCGGGTGAGGTGAGTGTGCGATAGTGACAGACCTTAGGGTTAGGGTTTGGGTTAAGGTAAGTGGATAGTTAGATGTGTATGTACAGTTTAGTGTAGGGTTAGATGTAAGATTTTAGGTGTATGTTTGTGGATTGCTGTTTGTTTGGTGTGCTTGTGTTGTGTGTATGTGTTTCAGAACAGCAAATTTTTTCCCTAGGAAAAAATTTGCTGTCCTGAATGTTCATTGTTGTCAGCGTTCGCTGAATTGGGTTCAATATTAGAACATTCGAAGTTCTGACACTTCGATCTAATATAGACCCCTGTGAGCACTGTGAGTATGCAAATGAGGTGTTAAATCATTAGTATTCCTGAGTACCACAATCTGCACTAAGTGTAGTGAATGCAAACATGGTGTAAGGAATTACCTGATTGTATGCACATGCCGTAACACTACAGCAACGAGTTCTGAGAAATGTTAATTGCTTTCAGGTGTCTTTGATTATTCTGATTACAGGAACAATCTTCTCTATTTGATGTGCACTTAATGAGGATGTGTCAAGGAGAAGAGACTTACCAAAAAGTTTGAAATTACATTGACTGATTAAAGACAGCAACATTCCTAATATTAATTGACCACAGTTTTTACCCCTTAGTAAGAAATGTAGTTCCTATTCAGGGGAGTACTTTGGGTATTGATACTGATAACATATGCAATCAAACAAGAGAAACAACTGCTCTGAAGAAAGATTAGATAAGGGAATGTAGCACCATAAAGAAAGAGAGGAATACATATGCAGTGGTTGCAGTCTTTGTTTAATATTGTGTGAGTACATGGGTATCCTGACTATTGGAAATATCGCAATCATCCAAACATTTACTGTCAAATGAGAAAGGACAGCTTTCTTAACTTTTTTCTGTTGCACTTTCAATATGAAAGACTCTCTTCAAGAGGAATCTTGATGAGTGGATGGGAGATCATAGGTTTACCCCGGGTACCACTTCTGTGTCACTGTTAGACAGAGGCACAGTATACTAACCTAGAAAAAGGGCATAGCAAAATTAATTTAAAATGGGTGGCGAAAGCCAAACATACTCTGGCTAGGCTTATAAATGCCCTAGGGCAGATAGCCTAGTATGAACCTATGAACCTATGAACCTATGACTTGATATAATGTCATATTATCAGTACATCTAAACACCTTTTTTCTTTGTAACTATATCTTTGTCTGTGTCAAATATGGGAAATAGTCTTCAATGATTGTTCTTACTACCCTTGCTTGAGGGTTCAAATCCATACAGGTTCCTGTTCTAAGATGAAAAAGTTGATTTAACATATAAAATGTGCATTTAAAGTACTTTATTCCAAATGTTTTCTTTGACTGGCAGTGGTCAGAAGCAGGGTTTGACAGTTCACTGCCCAAGGTAAAAACTGACAAATTTTATTTGGACTGCCATAAATAACACAATGTAGACTGGCATTGTTGCACTTTTCTTAGTGTTGACTGAAGAATTTGATGTTGTCACAATCTTTCTCTGCAATAATGTGTAAATACATTGAGCTTTGAAAAAGAGTACAGGTGATGCAGGATTCAAAACCTATTCACAGATAATTTTAATGAGGGAGGCCATACTAAATCTCAACACTCATTTTTGTGCATGAATTTGCTGATGTGATTAACTCAAGTAATGCTAAAATTGACCAAAAGAGACAGATAAGTCATTTGAAAGGATGTTGATATTAACTGTGTGCCGTGTAAGTGAAGAAAGCATTTCTGCTGTTTGCTGTGCAGTTTTCCAGTCCCATGGTATTTGCTAAAGTCTTAATATTTTGAGAAATAAATGACATGAGTGGTGCGGCAAGGAGATGACAAGAGGCTAAATGTATCAGTGTAATGTAATACTAGCTCTGCTCAATGCTGGATATACACTGTTTCGTCAAGTTGTTATTATTCCAAAAGAGTTATATGAATGCTTCTGATAAATATTGCCTTTTACATTTGTGTGCTGCTTGGCACTGTCAAATGAACTTTCATGGCTTAAGGAAAAAAGTGAAAAATTTAGTTTAGGCTGCCTTACGTAGCACAAACCAGCCTGGTGGCACTGAGCAGTCAACAGCGCTGTGAATAGTAGTCAATGAAGAAAATACACCTGTCAATTAACTGTCTCTGTGAGCAGTGAGTTTAGAAAAAAAGGACAGCTGATATATGGTTCAAATCCACTTAAATGATAATTTACATTGAGTGGTCTGAATATGTATTTAATCACATTTTGTGATAACATTGTGCTTTTGTTAAAAATCAAATATTGCCTGTACTGTTATCAATGTGAGCTGTTGTGTGTCCACTTTCACATTATTTATCATTCATTACAAGTCTGATAATGTGTTCCACAAAGTAGATTTCAGATGTTGCAGTGAGATGTGAGAAGGAGGAAAGTGCCACTTGAATGCACTTTTTGCTCTGGCCATAGCTATTTATACACATTGATTGCATTAAACTACTAAGTGCTTTTTTGTCATATTTTTTCTAATGCCTTTTGCATTTGCTCTTAAGTAAACAGCCAACAAACATGGTCACTGCCTATGAAAAAAAGAGAAAATTTTAGTTTAGGCTGCCATATGGAGCACAAGTATGCCTAGAGTCATTGTATTGCCCTCAGCACCATGGATAGTAGTGACTGCAGAGAATGCACCTGAAAGATGTCCATATCTGTGGCACAAGGTATGAATTAATTCATTTGAGTAAAATAAGGCACAACAGGCATTATTTGAATTGCACTGACTGTATGTGATGTATTTTTTTTAATCTGCATTTGCTGTCCACTTGGCAGCTCACAAACACAGTTCACTACCTAAGTGAAAAACGTACTTTACACTGCCTTATACAGCACAAACCAACCTATCAGTATTTCATGGTAAGCAGCACTCTGGATATAAGTAAGTGAAGAAAGTACACATTTATAGGTTTATAAGTTCATAGGATGATACTAAGCTATTGGCCTGGAGGCCCTTGTAAACCTAGCCAAGAATTCCCTCAAAGTCACCACCTGTTTCCCCTGTCCAGCAGGGACACAGGTATGATCCCAGAGGTGTTTTTTCTGTTTCCCAGCCAGTCGTCTAGGTTCCTCTTAAAGAGAGCTAGAGAGGCAATCTGCTTGACATGGAGAGAGAGTCTATTCCACAGAAAGAGGAGTCTTTGAGACACAAGTCTATCCCACCAAGTTTGATTAAAGTCACAGACCAGGTAAGGCCTTGCATGTGGGTTGCGTGAGTGGAGTTTGACTTACAGATATGCAGCAACTCCATCAAGGCTGGGTATAAGATGGCCTTGTATGCCAGACACAGGTTACCTCTGAGCAGTCTACACTAGACTGAGCAGAGGGACAGGGCTTTTAGCCTATCTGTATAGGATAGGTGCTTGAGACCCTGGATTTTCCTGGTCAGGAACCTCTGCGGTCTCTCCGACTGCTGCATGTGCTTGGCAAGGCACATTCTGAAGGGGGCATTGTACTTGATAATGGGTCTGATAAGGGAGAAATACAAAGATGTTATAACCACCTTGTTCCTGGATGAAATGCCCTTATTTATAAGGTGGGCCATGTAGAAAGCCTTCCATACAACAGAGGCAATGTGGTGGACAAATGTCAGGTTGCTATCGACCTGGGTGCCCAAGTCCCTCACGACTGACTGTGTTCTTAGTATGTTGTTATTAATGTGATAATTAGTGGGGATGCCATTTTTCCCCAAAGGGGATAATAATGCATTTCTTTCATGTAAATTGAGAAAAATAAGGCACATGATGCATTGTTCATATCCTGTTCAGAGATAGTGTGGTTTAGATCTCTGTCTAACCATGACAAAGATAGGTTACATCGAACAGTCAGGTCTGCTCTATTCCAGAGTCATGAAAAGGGCAGGAAAAATAATCACCGAACCTTCACATCCAGGCCACCATCTTTTTTAAATATTACCATCAGCCAGGCATTATAGATTAATACACACCAAAACAAGCAGATATAAGACTATTTTTTCCAGAGTCCATCAAGTTCATAAACGGTTAACTCAGCTTATTAAGTTGGGGTATTCTTTTTCCCAGGCATCCGAGGACTCTGCAGTATTGTTTACATATTGTTAATACCTGTTTCTTTCAGAATTTATTTCAGTGTTTCTTATACTGAGTTGCACTTTGCACCTTGTATATATATATATATATATATATATATATATATAGATATATATAAATATATATAGATATATATATATGTGTGTGTGTGTGTGTGTGTGTGTATATATGTATATGTATATTTACTTTATTGTTCTATTCTTAATAGTTGCATGTATGTCATTTGTCTTGTCCTCAATACTTGTATGTATGTTGTTTATGTAATTCATACTTGGAGAGTCACTGAAACTGGAGTAAAATTCCTTGTATGGGTGCATACTTGGCCAATAAATGTGATTCTGATTCTGATATTGCAATTGTTCAAAGTATGTATTTTTTTTTCATTTTAATTTGCATTTGCTCTCTGCTTGGCAGCATGCAAACACGGTTCACTACCTAAGGAAAAAAGTGAGAAACTTAGTTTAGGCTGCCTTATGTAGTGCAAATACGCCGCCTACCAACAGTGCACTTTCCTCAGCTCTCTGGACAATACTGAGTGGAGAAATTCTACATATCAAATGGTATAAGGTGTAAGTATAGTGAGTTTAGATAAAGAACACAACTGATTAAGGGCTCAAATCCAGATAAAATATACTTTTACAAAGGATGTCAGAATCACATTTCTCACAACATTTTAATTAGGACTGCAAAACTAAAGAAAATTATAATGTTAAACATTTCTTGTAAGCAATGTATCAGTAATATTTGCATAAGTAACCATTTCTATTTCTATTTAGCATACATTATTATTGTTTCACATGCAACTTCAAGCTAATGTGTGTCCAACTTCCTCAACATAACAATGATGATGATATTTAATATACAATTCACTTGCATATGTATGATGAGAACAATACTTATAATCATCATGACTCATCACATATCCTAACTATGGACAAGATTTAATAAACTTTATACAGCTCACTGAAACCATTTGTCCATCACACCACGACACACACACCACAGAGTGCCGATTTGTATTCCATAAGCAGCTCTACATGATGTGTAGAGCCATGTAAATATGGTAAACATTGTGGCATGCTAATTACTACATAAGCAGTTGAATTATGTACTAATCAACCAATCCAAGATGGAGGAGCTATTCAACAAGCTATAAAGCAATCATGTGCACTTAGTGTAGCTTTTTGCCTTTTACTCTAAAACCTTTTGGAATACAGCCACAGACATTACACTGCAGGGAAAGAATGTTAGGAGCTACTGCTGCTCTTCTGAATGTGTATGTGCAGCAGGCTCAAGTCTATGATGCTAATGTTGCTGCTGATAGACCTTGAGTGAGGAGGAGAAGGGCATTTGTACCCCATTTAACTTTTCATTGTCTGCATATGGTGGAAATAGTAGAGTGCTACAGGGAGGATAGAGACACAATCCAGGAAGTCTGCAACTTCTGATGTCCTCACCTGAGAGCAAGGGCAAACCCAGGGGAACCAATACATGTGGAGACCAAGGTATGTGTAGCACTTAGAATAATAACTACAGGAACATTTTAGCGACCCACAGGGAACATGCTGGGCTGTCGCAGACATCAGAACCCAGGGTCCTCTACCAGTTTCTGAATGTTATGCTTTAGCATTCCATTGACTATATATCTATCTATATCTATATCTATCTATATATCTATATCTCTCTCTCTATGTATACATATATATGTATATATATATATATATATATATATATATATATATATATATATATATATATATATATATATATGTATATACATATATATATATATATATATATATATATATATATATATATATATATATATATATGGCTCACTATAGAATCTCGAAATACTGAAATCCCGAATTTCAGTATTTCGAAATTCTATAGCCGAAAGCTTTAAATCCCGAAACCCCAGAACCACGAAATTTTAAATTGTGAACCTACACTACAAATACACCATACACATACACATGCACACAATGTCCCCCACAATCAAACATACAATCCTACACTACAGACAAGCAGGGGGGCAAGCCCCCTGCACCCCCCACCCACCCTACTTGTATATACTAATTCCGAGATTGCACAATCACACACACAAAGGTAACTCACACCCACACATTTCGTAGCCCCTTGCACACACACATCACAGTCACAACACAAACTAACATACACTAAAGCCCCTAACCAACACACTTACATATACATACTTACCTGAACTTACACCTATCCATTCACACACTGCAACACCAGAAGCACTATTTCAAAATCTCCTCACTTCGGGGTTTTGAATTTTGCACTTTTGGGGTTTCGCGATTTAAAGCTTTCAGCTATAGAATTTCTAAATACTGAAATTCGGGATTTCAGTATTTCAGTATTTCAAGATTCTATAGTGCACCCATATATCTATCTATATATATATATATATATATATATATATATATATATATATATATATATATATATATCCCAACCCCCAAGGATAGATCTATAACTATGCAGGAGTTTTACCCCACAGCACAGTTCCCAGAAGTCTTGGGTGCCACAGACTGCACACACATTGAGTTCAAAATACGACTCAGGGAACAGGGAAGGGTCTGCATCAACAGAAAGGCATTCCACTCCATTAACTGCTGGGCCATGTGTAATGCTGGGTGAATGATCCTGAATGTGTGTGCTGCCAAACCTGGTAATTACCATGACTCCATTATCTGGTACACTTCATAGCCCCACCAGAGGATTTTCAGGGGTGATGTCCCCCAAGGCCATTTACTAGAGGAAGCAGGGGATGCAGTCAAATCATGGCTGATGGCACACATCAAAAATACACACCCACTCACAGAGGAATACTATGATGTGGTACACACTCAAACAAAAAATATCATAGAGCATGTTTTTGGTACCTAGATACATCAGGGGGCTCAGCAGTATGATCCCAGTAGTTGTGCCAAAATTAGCACAGTCTTTGCTTTCCTACACAATCTCATCCTGTGAAAACAGCTGCAGCAGAAACACCAATGGCTAGGAGTAAATATTCTACCACCAATGGCAAGGTCACCACATCAACATGCAAGTCGGAGTCAGAGGAGGAACCCCCCAGCTGCTGTGGTCATATGTAAATATAGAAGTACACAATACACCCTTGCCCTGTTCAAGAGGCAATGAACAGCACACAAGCTCACCACCTGAGGGGTACACCTTTCATCCTATGCACAGAGTAAAACTGATGCCAGACACAATGCTCACAACATTTACTTAACCATGTAATGACTGTGTACTGCTAGCATCATATAGAGTCAGCCCTGAATGACAACAGTTTTAACTACAGGACTATCAAGGTAAATGTTGAACATGTAATAGAAAAATAAATGTGTAAGAACATGAATGAATGGCAGATACCTACATAACTGGTACTTGTAAATCTAATTAAGTAGGATGAGTGTGACCTGTAAATCAATGCCATCAATGTTTGACATGACTGAGGTTTACTCCATAACATCGACTTACCACAACATCAAAACTCAGTTCAGAGACACCACATCAGCAAAACTTTACAATATCGAACACCAGGAACATCGAAAACTAATCCCAGGAAAAAAATTACTTGGCCACCATGGTGAACTGTGCCATTTCCCCACTGTAGTGTGATCTTGGAGTTAGTATATTTAGGTAGGAGTTGTGGGGTATGAAGACCCCCCCCCCACTCTGGTCGGTGTTACTTGCTGTATTGTGTGTGTTTTTTTTGTCCTGGTGGCCAAGTGGTTCAGTTCCCAGGGTTAGGCTTTGCAGTTCTGAATGTTTGATATTGTAAGGTTTCACTGATGGGGTCTCGATGAACTGGGTTTCAATGATGTGGTAAGTCGATGTTGTGAAGTAGATCCCATGACTGAAATCTGTGATATATACTTATGCAGTTTACCAAATAACCTGACCCATGCAACTGAAATACCCACTATAGAAAAAGCAGTCCAAAGGTGTACTTATCCCTACATTCTCACAAGTGGAGCAACAACCATGCTTGAAAAATGTCCCCTCACCTTCAAGTGCTTCATGGTTACCTTTCATTATAGATTCAGCCCTCTGAGTACTCTGAAGGTACAAATGAGTTGTGAGCTTATTAGAATTGCTGAATACCAAACCTCTGACTTCATGTAGCAAATGTAAACATAGTGTAGCCTCTACACCGTTGTTAGGTGCTAATGGCTTGCAACTGCGAATGATTACTCTGACTGAAGCAAAACACAGTAATGCACAGACAACATTCACTGAAGTGAGTGTGTCAGTGAAGATATACTTGCAAAGTGTGATAATAATGGCAATGAACTTTTAAACAAAACCAAACACATCATCTGTATATTTCCTTTCATAATTTTTATTTTTATTTTTATTTTATTTTATTTTATTTTACATTTGTTGACCGGGCTAGTCTAGCTGGATATATGTCCATTTTCAGTAGAGGCCCAGGGAGATAAGCTCCAAACAGTTTAAATAAGGTTCACATCTACAGCAGTACATATTTAAAATGAAAATACATTCACCGTAAAGGGGAAAAAATTAGGTGGTCACACATTTATAAAGTATAAAAAAATGCAAAATATTTGACTAGACTTAGTACAATTACTAATGAAGTTACAATTAAATGTTCAGAAAGAATAATAGCTAAAAAAGTACAGTATAAATGTAGATAAAAGGAAGATAAAAGAAGATAATATGGAGTAGCAGTTGAGTAATACATCTAGTAGTACAACATGTCGCTTTTTTGAAAATACAGTAATAAGTAAGAGTGTGATGGAGAGGTAGAATAGTAGTTGTTAAGATTAAATTGTTGCAGAGATGAGAAGGTAAGTTTGAATCAAGTAACAAGAGCATGTTGGTCAGTCAGGTTTAGTACAGGGGCACATCCAATGTGTTTTGAGGAAGAGCTTAAGTTTATTTTTGAACAGAGTAATAGAGGGAAGTGTGGAAAGTTTGGAGGGAAGTAGATTCCAGGTTTTTCCAACAGTATTAGAGAAGAGAGAGTCTCCAGCTCTATTGTTTGATTTATTGATATTTACAAGACATTGTTGTGAAGATCTTAGGGACTTCAGGTTATAGTAGGGGTGAATAAGGTTAGATAGGATGGGTGCCTTGGCAGGTTGATAAAGTATTTTATGGGCGATGGCAAGTTGATTAAATTTCAGCTGCTTCTGTAATTCAAGTCACCCTAGATGCTTTAGATTAATACAGTGGTGTGTTCTGTAAGGGTTACCTGTGGCAAATCTGGCTATATTATTGTAGGAGTTTTCTAGTTTCTTAAGGTTATATTTAAACAGATTAGTAAATATGGGTGAGGCATAAAGAAGGGTAGAGATTAGATAGGTGTGGGCAATAGTTATTCTAGTTTCAGGATTGAGGAAGGGTTTGATCCTATAAAGAGAGCCTATTTTTATTAGTAGTTTTCAAAGTGTTGTCGATATGGGTGTCAAAGTTAAGGTTGTTGTCTATGGTGATACCTAGCAGTTTGGTAGTAAGATCTTGGGATATAAGAGTACCATTATTGGATGTTAGAGTGAAGTCTATTGGGAGAGATTTACTGGTAGGTGTAAAAAGGAAAAGTTTAGATTTTTTAGGGTTTAGTAGGAGACAGCATTTTGTAAACCATAGTTCTACAGAGTTAAATATGTCTTGTGTATGGGAGTGAAGTTCAGATACAGAAGTGGCTGAACATATAAGTGTAGAGTCATCCGCGTATTGTATACATGTAGCTTGGGGAACTACTTGGTGAAGGTCATTGATGAATATAGAAAACAGGAGGCGGCCCAGTATGGACCTTTGAGGGACACCAATATTAACAGATAGATGTGTAGAAAGAATAGTGTTCCAGAGCACAGCTTGATGTCTGTCATTTAAGTAGGACTGGAACCATTTTATAGCTAGTATGTCAAGTGACAGAGATTTGCGAATGTTTATGAGTATATTGTGATTTACCATGTCGAAAGCCTTGGACAGGTCAATGAAAAGTGCAGAGGAAAGCATGTTAAGGTTACATTTTTTGTTGATGGTTGTCTATAAAGGAGAGGAGGGCAGTAGTAGTGCTATGAGAAGGTCTGAAACCATGTTGGGAGTTGGAAAGCAGGTTATTATGGAGAAGGTGGTCTAGCAATTGCCTGTGGATACATCTTTCCATAATCTTAGATAAAGGAGAAAGTAGGGCTATGGGATGATAGTTGGAGAGTTCAGTGGAGTCTCCCCCCTTATGAAGGGGAATAATATGAGAGACGTTCCAAAGTTTGGGGATATATCCTTCAGTGATGGTTCTGTTGATGAGAATGGAGATGGGGTAAGCAATAGATCTGGCTGCTAATTGTAAGTATTCTGCAGGTAGTTGGTCAGCAGAGAGAGAGTGCATGGTTTGTGTTTTCAGATACGGGTGAGAATGAATGCTGTTGGGACAGGTTGGAAGAGAAATGGAGGTAGTGGGTTAGTGCCAGAATTAGATATAGTTACATTTTGAGGAGAGAGCTGACTGGCAAGAGTTTGAATTGCTTTGGTGAAAAAGGTATTAAAGGCATTAGCAGTTTGTTTGGGATTATCCTTGTCAATGCCTTGTGGGTTAGGTGTGATAGATTGACCAGGTTGTAATAATTGATTAATACTTGCCCAGAACTTTTGTGGTTTATTATGGTGGGTCTGTTGAGATTGTAGGTAATAGTTTTGTTTATCGGACAGTATAGCTTTTTTTGTTTCATTTCTTAGTTGTTTGTAGTTTTGGAGGTCAGCAGGATTTTTAGTTAAGCATGATTTATTCCAGTATTTATTTCTGGGATGGATTTTTTGCTTAGTTTCCTTAGAAAGCCAAGGAGTGGATTTAGTTCTTATCCTAATAGAGCAGGTAGGAGCATGGTGGTTGAGTATGGCTAGGAAATTAGCATTAAAGTAATCAACAGCTTTGTCTAGAGAAAGGTGTCTTAAGGGGGACCAATTACATGCTCCAAGTTCACTTAGGAATAGATCCAAGTTGAAGTTTTTCTTGGTTCTAACTGTCCTAAATATGGGTTGAATGGGTGGATTGGTTTTGAGCCTGATAATGTAGGTTAGTGAGTGGTCGCTTATGTCATCAGGGAGGGTTCTGGATTCATAAGTCTGGGGTTGATTATTAATGAGTATTGAATCTAAGGTGCTTTCTTTCTTATTAGTCATGTTTATTCTAGTAGGGGAGGTAATAGTTTGGGTAAACCCATAAAGATTAATATGGTTAGTAGGGTAGTTGTTGTTGCAACATTTCCAATCCATGTTAAAATCACCTAAGATTATGGTTTCTTGGGGAAGGTTTTTTATTGCCTGGAGGAACATAGATGCAGATAATATAGATAGATTTGCCTGGGTTTAGCTGAAGCTTGGTAATAAGTATCGCAGCATTTGAGTCCTGAGGAGGTTTTTGGTTGAAGATGGTTATTTGAAAATCCGATTTGAATAGAACTGCTACTCCACCATCTTTCTTGGCTACACGGTCAAGACGTAGGATATTGTAACCAGGTGGGATAACTTCATTGTCTTTAGTTACAGGTTTTAACCAAGCTTCTGTTAGACAAATAATATCAAAGGAGTAGAGTTCCAAGAGAGCATGGAGTTGTGTTATTTTATTAATAATGCTACGTATGTTGAGGTGAACTATTAAGAGTGAGTTGGGTGGGTTTTTAAATAGGTGGATGGCAGAGGGGTTTGGGTTGATGAGTTGAGTGGTAGTGGAGGTGTTAGGACCAGGGTTTGGGTGAATATCTCCATCCTTTAGGGAGAGGAGTAGTGTTAGATCTCTAGTATTAGTATATTTACTGAGAAGAGATGAATATCTCCTGTTATTAGGGAAGTTATATCTAATGTGGGTTGTCCTATGGTATTTAGGTAGTAGATAGCTGTGTGTGGAAGTAATGTTGAAATGGTCAGTGTGAGAGGCTAGTGAAGAAGAGGTAGATTGTTTAGTAGGGTAGAGAAAGTGTGAATATATTGGGTGCTCATAGGAGGTTAACATGTATGCTAGAGTTAAAGGAGGTAGACGTGTGAGTATGAGTAGCTTCTGTAAGAAGACTAGGGTGGAGGGTTTATTCCTTGCCATGGTAGATATAAATTATTACTATAGGTACAGAGGTAAAGTAGGTGTGGAAAGAAAAGGCAAAAAGGGTGTGGTGGGAGAGATAGGAAGTGGTGGAAGAGAGGTGGGAAAATAGCGAAGATTGTTTAATGGAACTGTGATGGTGATTGGTGGAATGGAGAAGGGTGTGGTTTGATAGATATAAGAGTAGGACCACTGGGGGTGGGTGAAATTTGGGGGTAGGGTATGGGAGCGGAATGAGCCCGCAGGGCGAACGGAGCGGGTTGAGACAATTGAAGGAGAAGATGGAGAAGGAACTAACAGAAATGCAGGTAGCTAGAGGTAAGTAAGGTAGGACATGAGTGGGAAAGCTCTGAAATAATACAGGAGTCTAACAAACATAAGATATAGGAGGGATACATAATAGTACAGTTTTCAGCCTTTGCTGAAAACAGTTGTTGACAATCATGTATTTGTGACATACCTTCAAATTAAAATGAGAGAATATGCACTAGAGATTGCATGTGTGATAGCAAGGAAGAGATAAGATAAGGATTTCCTGAATACAAAGAGAATACAGAGCTGCAGTTTTGCAAACTTATTCATAAATATTGTGTAATCACTCATGCCACTAAATATGTTATCTACACATTTGCAATCAACTGAAAATGCTCAACTATATGAACTGTTTAATACTGGACATGAAATATGAATTGCTTGTATGCACATGATTTAATTGCTATTGCAGAGCTGTATCTGTGGTAAAGAAAGATAACCCACTACAACTGTGTCATGTAAGCATAATAATCTGATGGTTGAACTCTAGAGCTTTCTAATTGTTTAACCTTGTTTCACTTTTTTAGTCTTTTTTTACCATGTGCACAGTGCATGCCATACTGCAAACATGGTTAGCTGCTTAAAGAGTATCATCTCTCATCGAGACTTTTAAAATGGACTCTAACTCTTTGTAAGATTGCATATGACTTTGTAAGTAATAATCTTTACTATTTTGGAAATATCTCATACACTATTTCAGGCCTATATATATATTGTAAATAGTTATTGTGTTTCATATTCAAATTTATGTTCTAAAATATCTGTTGTATTATAATGTTTTAATGAATTTAAATAAAAATATTTGAGTAAAAAATAAAGTCAAATTTAATTTCATTCACCTTATAGAGTGTAAACATGATTAGCGGCATTGATTGGCAGCCAGTATCATGAATGGTAATGACTGCAGAAATTCCACCTGTTACCTGCCTGTCTCTGTAGCACAAGGTGTAAATATGTTGAGCTCAAAAAGAGACAACATAGGTAAACTGGTGTTGGAGTCCCACAATAGTTATTTTTACTGAAAACATGTCATAATGAGTATTTAAGCAAGTAATATATGTTCAGTATTGCCATTAACATCTGTGTGTTGCCTACTTATGCACAGAGTTCACTACTAAAGAAAAATAGTGAAAACTTTAATTTGTTTTCCCATCCTTTGCACAAACAGGCTCAGTGGTGAGGTGCAGCCAATAGCACTCTGCACAGAACTAAGTATGGATAATACAGATGCTGCTTAGCTTTCCTTGTGGCACCAGGTGTAAGTGTAATGCTTTCGTGTTTATAATACATGTGAGCCATGGTTCACATTCCACTTTTTACCAAGGCTGTCCCACTGTAATTTTTCAAAACAAATTGATAATAAAGGTAATAATATATACTAATAGATATGTATAGCTGGCCAATTGAATGAAACAATATCTTTAAACAAAAAAAAGGAAGCAAATCTGGTGGTCCCCTGCCATAAAGAAACTCTAAAACAGAAGGATGAAGCTGTTGCAAAAAAGACTAAAATCCCAAGACTGGAGGAACTACCTGGTCAGCCTCAGCAAGAAGCTGAGATCACTCATAAAATCTTCCAAAGCCAGTTATGAAAATAAAATCACCACTGATTCCAAAGACAACCACAAAGCATTCTACCGCTATGTCAAGAATCTCAATGGCAACACTCAGATCTGCTCTGAGCTACAGCACAATGGCACTAAATATACAGAACCAACTGATATTGCCAACATCCTGACAGATAGGTTCAGTGCTAACTTTACCTCCCTCTCACCCTCCAAAGGGCCCATCTTAATACGGGAAGAAGGTAAAGCCCCTGTAATCATGGATGAATAAGTAAAGACTGCACTCCCCAAAGCCAAGAACACAGCATCCATGGGATGAGACAACATCCCAGGCTGCATACTGTATGAACTATAGAATGAACTGGCACCCCACCTAAGTACCATGTTCAATCATAGCCTCCCCTCAGGCTATGTGCCTACTGAATGGTGCACAGCAACAGTTATCCCACTCCACAAAGGGGGTGCCACCATGGACCCCGGAAACTACCGCCCCATTAGCCTGACAAGCCTGGTCTGCAAGGCCATGGGATGTATCATCTTGGAGCTTATAAACAAAGACATAGGTAACCTACAAATCCTGGACCCCACTCAGTTTGGGTTTGTAAAAGGTAGATCATGTCTACTAAACCTGATTGACTTCTTTGAAGCAGTCACTAGAGCCATAGACGAGGGCAAGGTAGTGCACACAGCCTATCTTGACCTCACCAAGGCACTGGGCATAAATCCCTATGTCACAAGATGGGTGGCCAACTGGCTCACTAACAGAACCCACACAGTAAAAGTAGCCAACTCCAAGTCCAACTTCAGACCAGTGATGAGTTGAGTACCACAGGGTTCAGTCCTGGGTCCTCTCCTGTTCGGTATCCACTTATCTGAAGTACAGGCCAACACAAAAGGTCTTTGGCTAACAAAGTCCACAGATGACTGCAAACTGGGAGCCATAATAGAATCACCTAATGATGTAGATATTCTACAAAAAGGCCTCACAGAGACAGATGTTTGGTGTCAAAGTCATGGCCTCAAGCTCAATGCCAAGAAGTACATTGTCATCCCCTATGGAAAAAACTCAGTACCCATGAACTACCACATAGGCGGTAGCTCACTAAACACTGAAAGTGTGATAAGAGACCTGTGACACAGGTGGACAGTAGTCTCTCCTTTGATAGCCACATCACCACAGTAGTCAAGAAATCCTTCTATGTGGCGCACCTCATCACAAAAGGGTACTCCTCTAGAAAAAAACAGGTCATCGTTCCTCTCTTCTCATCCCTCATCAGATGCATTATAGAGTACAATGTCCCATTTGGTATGTATCTCACAATACACCTACAATAATTGGAAAGGTCACATAAATACCTCACTAAGAGCATTACTGGCCCCAAACAGATGCCATACGCAGACTGTCTCAAAAAACTTCAGCTCTACTCCGTTGCATATCACCTACTCAGAGATGATCTCTGCCTAACATACAAAGTCATATCAAACCCAGAGCTATTGGACATGCTACACTTAAAGAAATCCCAAACTCTCTGAACCACATGCTCCAGTAACCTAAACCTTGTCACCACAATAAACAGAACATGCTGGAGGGATAGATTCCTGTCCCAGAGACTTCCCATACTCTAGAACAAACTACCCATTCATGTCAAGCAAAGCTCCTCATTGGCCCTCTTTAAGAAAAACCTTGATGACTGGATGGGAAATAGAAAATTCACCCCGGGGATCACTTCTGTGGCACTGCTTGACAGGGGCACAGGAAAATAATTTTCTTGGGTGGTGAAAGCCAGGGAACCTTTTTGGCTAGGCTTATATAGGCCCCAGGGCTGATAGCCTAGTACCTACCTGTGAACCTATGATCCTCTGAACATAGAATAATCACCTATGTGGAAATGTATGCATTCTCTTTTACATAGGTTTGAATCCCACATTGTACAAATTACTTTTAACAGTGTGTAACTCCCCACAAAATATGTCCCAGGTCATCCCATTAATCCCTCCAAAATCATGGCTCAAAAGCCAAGTCATTTAGCATTTGTGTGACCAGGTATAAAAGCACACATGCCATAAATCAGTGCCAAATGTCACATCATCATTGCTGTTTCATAAAATCTCTTCCTCTTTGTTGGGCAATATTTCTCTTTGCTTACCATCTCACAAATGCAATTGGCATAGTTGTGTGTGTTTGCGTACTGGTCTTAAAACATGATATCACAAATTGGTGGGAAAACTTTGCAACTGTTGTTGGAGGACGTTTGTAGACATGGCAGGAGATGGGAAGAATGGTGCAAAATTCATGGCACAGAAGTGGGGTGTGGAGGAGTCAAAAATCTTTGCTGTGCTGTTTCTGAAGTGCTACAGCCATAGGCCACTGTAAGGGGACTATTCCAGGTCTCAGTACAAGGCTGATGCTTGAAACAGCCTAGCCAAGGTTGTCTGCAGTGTGTGTGTGTGTGTGTGTGTGTGTGTGTGTGTGTGTGTGTGTGTGTGTGTGTGTGTGTGTGTGTGTGTGTGTGTGTGATCTACACAACATCCTGAGAAATAGGCACATGTCTGTATCACTTCTGCAATATGCATTCATGACAGCTCATTTCACCTAGGTTGCCAAGATGTATTTATATGCACTTTTGCATATTGCAGTTACATAATCATATCACAAATCCTGGCTTTGCAAACAGGTCTCATAACAGTATATATTACCCATGACACCATAATGATGTCATCCTCTATAAAGTGCACTCTGACATGGTGAACTCCGGCTTCTGCATTGGTGGGAGAGTGAAATACTCTGTTTTCTTATGTGTGTAATTAGATAGGTAGGGGTTCTAATCTTGCATCAGTCAACTTGTTTGTGTGGATGAGTGTTTGTGTCTCTATGTCTCATTGTGTGTGTAGTCAGATGAGAATGAGGGCAGGTTCTATTGCTCTCTGTCAAATAGTATTCAGTAGACACTTTTACACTGCTACATAACTCTGCTGCAGTTTCCTACAGCCCTCCAAATATCCTATTCTCAACAAACATTGATGATATCAACCCCTTTAAAGTGCACTCTGAGAGTGCTTAAGGCAGACTTCTGTGGTGGCACGAGCATTAAGTAGTGTGTTTTGCTGCTTGTATAACTACATAGGTTGGGGTTCTAATCTCACAGCAAATAAACTGAATGTGTGTGTTTATTCAACTACCAGTCTGGAGTCAATTTTACACTGGAATTTGAGTCCACACCTATGTCAGACACTCCTACTCAAATATCTTCTTTTCAGCATACTCTGATGATGTCATCCCCTATAAAGTGCACTCTAACACTGCTAAAGTCAAACATCTGTGGTGGCACTAGTCTTACATTGTAGGAAATACAGCTTCTATAACTACACAAGTATGGTTTTCAAATCTGACCTTAAGCAACTGGTGTGTAGTTGGTGGTTTATTATGGTCATTGTATGATGTTTTGAATCTCTTTTCATTTGATTCCCACTCAGGTGAACCTTTTATATACCCTCTAGGTTTTGAATCTCTTTTCATTTGATTCCCACTCAGGAGAACATTTTCCATAGCCTCTAGAATCCAATATCCTTTTTTTTCCCTCTGTTCACATAACATCCTGTCTGCAGAACATGGAGGATGTCATCATCTCAAAGACGCATATATACAATTGTGAAGTAGAGCCCTTCCATTACCCTCTGCAAGTCATCTCCAGATCACTGGATGTGTGACTGCTAATTCTGTCATGGGGTGGTGCACATTACATATGGAGAGAGGCACTCTGTAATAAATCAGACATAGACACACATATGCACATACCCCTACTATCTTGCATCACATAGATATAGCAATTTGGGTTTAAATTGTATAACAATGGCTAGGATTGTATGTGCTTTTGGCCATTAGCCTAGAACTGTCCTATGACCCCCTGAACATTGCACATGTCAATATTTTAGTTATCCACATGTGCTATGTTGAGATGTGGCTATACTGTAGCCCTACAACAGTGTATTCCAATCTGTGATCTCAGCTACTGCACTGATGGCTACTGTTGCCAGTTTACATGCTTCCTCCATAACAGCTCTTGTAATATGCCTCCTGAGAACTGTTGACATCCATTGATGTTATGCATATTGTTGCCTTACGAAGGTCATGTAACCATCACAGTGATAGATGGCAGTATGGCACAGATGTGCATGTGTATACCTAACATCTGGAAATGTTATTTGACTTACACCAACATTACATCTTACTGATTACATGGGCACATACGGCTGGGTTCATCCATTTGTTGTAATGCTGTTATACAGACAAACATATAATATGAGATTCGCTTGCAACCTTGGCAAATTCATTTTAAGCATTATTTGCAGTGGATGTGTATGGCATCTCATAATGTGAAACATGTTAATGTCCCTCATGGTAATGCAAAGTACTTGAAGGACAGTATCTAAATGTTAGTAGAGAAGTATGTAATTACATGGGACAATCATAGTGATGTTACATTGTCCTGGGAACACATGTGCTGCACAGTGCCATCTGTTCCAAATAATAGATTTTCAAGAAGTACAAATATGCTATTTCATCTTGTTAAAGCCAGTCTTCTCCTGAGGCATGTGTGACTAATACTGTGCTTTCTAGATTGTATAACTAGATAGGTAGGAGGTTCAATGCTCAGCATGGGAAATGTGTGTGTATGTTTGTGTGAGTGTGTGTAATGCTTTGTACTCTATTCATTTCCCCTGAGAAGAATACATTTAACTCTTCACACAGCTCCCTTATTCCACTTTTTCAAGAAATATCCTTTTTGCAACAAAAGTGCACTGACTCCCCTTAAGAGTCAGATTTCTCTTGTAGCAACTGCAACTAATACAGTGCTCTCTGGAATGTATAAGTAGATAGGTAGGAGAGTCAATGCTCAGCATAGAAAACACATGCTTGTCTGTGTAAGTATGTATAATGACTTGTGCTGTAATCTCTTCCCCTGAGAAGAATACATCCCCTCTGAAACACACAGTGAAGAGGTCATCCTGGCAAAAGTGCACTCTTTCCCTCTAAAAGTCAGTTTTCTCCTGTGGTGCTTGTGGTTAATACAGTGATTTCTAGATCATGTAACTAGAGAGGTAGAGCTTCAGTGCTCAGCATGAGAAAATTATACATGTTAGTGTGTGTAATGCTTAATCCCGTTTCCTCTTCTACTGAGAAGAATTAATTTAACTCTTCTCACAGCTCCCTCATTCCACTTTTTACTGAAATATCCTCTCTGAAACACAATGATGAGGTCATCCTAATAAAAGTGCACTTGGTCCCTTTAAGAGTCAGACTTCTCGTGTGGGGCTTGTAACTAATACAATACTCTCTAGATTGTGTAAATAGATATCTAAGAGATTTAATGCCTGGCATGGGAAACTTGTGAGTGTGTGCAGTGCTTTGTGCTGTAATCACTTCCCATGAGAAGAATACATTTGTCTTTTCACATAGTTGCCTTATCCCACCTTTTTCAGAAACATCCTCTCTTTAGCACAGTGATAAGGTTATCCTGACAAAAGTGTACTTTTTCACTATAAAAGTCAGACTTCTCCTGTGGCCCTTCTGTTTTTTTACACTATTCTCTGGAATGTGTAAATAATTAGACAGGCAGATGGTTCAAATACAACAGTGCTTAAGTTCTACAAATTTGTGTGCGACTGCAAATGTATTCAGGTTTAGTTTATACACATCTACAGGGGCAATTATTACAACTTCCAATAGCTGTAAAAGTTACTTTACCAGACACAAATCCTTGGCAATACACTGCTGATGTGATCCCTTCATAAATGCTTTACACCTCACTTATAGTCAGTATTTTCCTGCGGCACTAGCTACTAATAATTTGGTGTATCCATAGTGTAACTAGACAGGTATATGGTTTGAATCCACCCATTCTTAAATAGTGTAACTGTGGCTGCTGCCATATCCTGTTGGCCACTTCACAGCAACCTTTATGTAAGCTTACACTTATGAAATGGATTTACAATGGCACAATCTTACACTAGCAAATCCTAGCATCCTCAAGGGAAAAAAAAACTTTGAGCCACATAAGGATGACATACTACAATAACTGCATGTGTTGCATGACTTTGATAGTGTCTTTCAATATTGTGTGACTACATATGTAGTAGGTTTGAGGCCAGCTGTGTGTGTTTTTTTCACCTTCATATACTATTCGTCAAATACGTATATGTAACTGCTAACAAACAGTGGTGATGTCATCCATTCAACTGTGCGCTGTCCCACTTATACCATAACATGTTGTGTGGCGCTTGCAATTCAGGCTGTCATATATATATAGCTTGTGATCTTAGGAAGTTAGTTCAAATCCAGCCATTACTGTTCAGACTATGTTGTGACTGTACATGTCACTAACACTGTTGTCTAACACATCAGCTGTGTACATATATAGATGTTGATTCCTCTTACAAAAAGCTATGATAATTTCTCACATTGCAATGCCGTTATTCACACTCAGAATCAGAATCATATTTATTGGCCAAGTATGTGCCCATACAAGGAATCTGACTCCAGTTTTGATGACTCTCCAAATATGAATTACATAAATGACATACATACAACTATTAAGAACAAAACAAATGACATGCATACAACTATTAAAAACAAGACAAAAATGTAAATATACATATATACATATACATAAAAGGTGCAAAATATGACACAGTGCAAGAAATACTGAAATAAACTGAAAGATACAAGTATTAACAATAAGTAAACAATATTGCAGAACCATAGGAGGCCTGGGAAAAAAAGAATACCCAGCTTAATAAGCTGAATTAACCATTTATGAACTTGATGGCCTGTTCAGAGTAATGATTATGTGAATACATTTTCCTTACATAACATATGTAGGAAGCTTTATCATCTGGTACAAAGGAATGAGCCAACAGTCTGTATGCTGTAGCCTTAGTAAAGCAATTATATGCACACACTTACCTTGAAGCAATAGCATGATGTAATGTGGCAATATACCAGCATATCTCACAATTGTACTGACACTTCTACTGTGACACATTCATTCTATAAAATATCATGTATTTTCTACGGTCAAATGCTCATGTGCTCAATATCACATTCATATCCAGCATTGTTTGGCATTATACTGTAATGTATGAATGGCATCTATCACAGTTATAATGTGTATATTTAATGTAGGAGAGGCCTCCCCAGCTCTTTTATCTCAAAGAGATTGTTTATGACACATACATCTCATGTAATATGTTAGTATATGTGCAGTGTCATAGATGTGTTAAGACTTCCACTGTGGAACTTGTGGTTCACCCACATATCATTGCTTCAGAGAGTCACATGGCTTGCTATTCATTTCCTGAAATGGTGACATTATATGAATGTACTGATGTTACATGAACATCATTATATCTAGTTATTCTCTCTATTGCTATCTGATGTAGCATATGCAGTCACTACAGAGGTCTGGAGAGAGCCTATATAATAGGCAGAGGTTTGAATCTGGTAACATCTGTCAGACAACAGTGGCTTACACACAGATAATAGTTATGGCACAGTCATAGGGCCACCATTTTCAGGGCTTGTCCTACAAGGTAGGGCATCTATACCCCTTATGATAGTAAAGTGCTATAAGCCCTTCAAGGATGTTCTTCTTTTTTTCCCTGTTATATGTTTTATTGTTTTCCAAATAAAGTTACAGTTTTTAACAAAATATAGATATTACAATATATAGGTCTTGAAACATAAGTACTACAGAAAGTTAGAAAAATGAAGTAATAATTACAATAATGATATTATGACAACAATAAAGCATAACTATTTACAGGGTCTATATTAGAACACCGACCTTTCAAAATTTCGAGTGTTCTAATATCGATCCATTTTCAGCGAATGCTGAAAATATCGAAGAAACAGAAAACCAAATTTTTTCCTAGGGAAAGAATTTGGTTGTCCATTTCTGTTGCTTTGGCATTTTCAGCGCTGGGGTGAAAAGTTACGGGTTGAGTTCAGGTAAGTGTGCGATTGTGTAGATGTGAGGGTTAGGGTGGGTTAGGTGAGTTAGGGTTATGGCGTGGGTCAGGTAAGTGTGCGATTGTGTGGACATGAGGGTTAGTGTGGGGTAGATGTGTTAGGGTTAGGGTGTGGCTGAGGTGACTGTGCGATAATGACGGACCTTAGGGTTAGGGTTTGGGTTAAGGTAAGTGAATAGTTAGTGGTGAATGTATAGTTTAGTGTAGGGTTAGGTGTAAGAGTTAGGTGTATGTGTGTGGACTGCTGTTTGTTTGGTGTGCTTGTGTTGTGTGTATGTGTTTTGGAACAGCAAATTTTTCCCTAGGAAAACTTTTGCTGTTCTGTATGTTCAATGTTTTAAATTTTCAATTAATAGAGTTCGATATTAGAACACTCAAAATTATGAAAGTTCGGTGTTCTAATATAGACCCTATTTACAAAGGTGTTTAATCATCTTGAAAGAAGTAGTTGTTTCTAAAATAAAATCATATCATCTCAGAGATGTTGTTCATTTTCTCCAAGGTTTCCATTACTATCAACCAAGTATTAAGATATGATGGTGTTCATTTGACCAACAGACAAAGTAAGATTTTTAAATTCCTTAAATGAAGGAGAAGTTTGTTTTTTCCAGTTAATGGTAATTATCTTTCTGGCTATAGTTTATAATGTCCATAGAATTGAAGTTTATTTCTTGAAACACAATTGGGTATAGGTGAGTTGAACAAAACCAATTCTTTAGTTAATTTAAAGTTGTCATTAAATATAGTTTGAAAAAAAAAGTTTATGTTATTCCAATAAGTTTCTAATTTTTTATAGTCATAGAAAACATGTTCCCAGTTTGCTTTTAATTTCTTTTCACATTTCCAGCAGCTTTCTTGGTTGCCAAACATTAAAGCTAATTTATGCAGAGTGTAAAAATGCCTATGTAGGAATCTCCATGAGTACAAGTGCCAATGAAGAGACAATCCCCCGGATTTACTAATCTTCCTTGCAGGACTAGCTTAGTCCTGCACGGAAGCAGCCATTTAGGAGCAGGACAGCAGCATGCCATGCATAGTCACGCTGCCTGAGCTCCTAATCTTACATGGAGTATGTAAGACTGCAGGGGGCATGTCTGAGAGCAGAGCTCTCAGAATATACACGCCCCTGCAATGAAGAACAGCTGAAAGGGCTAAGAAATGAGTGAGACCTCTCATAGGTGTCTGCATATCCCCACAAACAGTTCCCCCATGTACAACAGCAAGTATATAGAAATAAAATGAACAAACCCTTTTATTTTTTTTAAAACTCCGATTAAAGCTATCCATAGGTGCGCGGATGTACCCAACGCTTAGCTACGGATAGTGAGGCTTAAATGGCTGAAGAGGATAACAAGGAAAATATACGCAAATGAAGCAGCATAGCAATAGTGTAGTAGGCAGAGCATTCACCTTCCGAGCAGGCATTCCCGGCTCAAGTCCCACTGCTGCACATTCCATTTTCCCTGGCAAAGCATGTTATGACCAATATTTCTGTTGCATAACCAACTAAATAACATATATTTATGAACTGGAGTACTGTAGTAAATGCATATGTGAGGTGTTAGTGTCATAATGAATAAAGCACTAGTAAGCAGGTTTAAGCAACAATAAGCAGTAGTAAGGATATATAAGCACTAGTAAGCAGGTTTAAGCCCCTTTGCGATGAGGTAAGCAATACGCACACAGGTTAAGCAATATTGAAGCTAACTCTCTGTAAGCATATGTAACCGGAGGTTAGCATTGCTTACCCTTGCGCAAACCCACATACAAAAGCTCAAAAGTGCCTTAATCACTCTGTATCCAATGGCCCTTGTTCTGCCCATCAACAAAATAAACAGCCTTGCAGGTCTTGAGCCCAGGATGCTATACACCATAGTCACAGTAGTTAACCACCAAGCCATCACAGAAGTACAGAAGAGTGAGGTATCAGCAAACAAGTCTTCACTATAGTAAAATCAAACTGAACCTGTGAAAGGAATCAGTATACAGACATATGTTCCATAACCTACTACATAACATAAATATGTGAACTGGAGTACAACAATAAGCCCAGAAGTCAGGTGTAATTGTAATAGAGTGTTGAAGTCCCCAGTAAAACACAAGGACCCCATACAGTGTACGTACACATGAATCATGGATACCAGGCATACATATACAATGTAATGAATAGTAAATCAATGCCAAAAAGGAAATATAATGCAAAGTCAAATGTAAGAAATACTAAGCATTGCACAGGCCAACTTAGGAGGCGTAAGCAATGTGTAAGGTAGCTAACTCAATGTGCCCAGTGTTATATCCCTTTAAACAATGCCAACCATAGGTAAGAAGGTTTACCCATAGCTAAGCCTTTTCAAAGCTGGCCAATCATGAAAAAGTGTGGGAAATCGGCCCTACTTAAACCCAAGAGGCGGGAATACATCTCATAACTGGTTGTAGCTTCCCTTGCAGGCACTATTACAGGAAGGGGAGAGGGTGTGCGCTTTCGCGCGAGCACTGGTGCATCCAGGAGTCCATAGTCATGGCAGGACTCCTTGTCAAAGACTATGAACAGAGACTGCTGCAGGGCCAGTACCAGGTCTCCCAGTATAAGACAGATGCCTGGGACCATCTTGCCCATCACCTCATCAGTGCCACTGGCATACCCTGAACTGGTGAGCAGGTCAGGCCTGAAGTGGTGTAAGGGGATCCAATAGGCTAGAATGGCAGGGGATGTTCCAGCTGTGTGTAAGTATCAGTCCACTACCTGTTTAATAACTGCCAGCTCATGTATATCATGGATAGGTATCGCTAAATATTCCTCTCATGTCCTCCACAGCTGCAATCAAGCAGGCCGTGAACCAGGAGGCCCATGGCAGATGCCTGGAGAGGTTGCCTCATGAGGTAGGTCAGTAATATCCTTGCATGTACTGTCATAGGAAATAAATCTAAAAGTATTAGTAAATTAATTGCCTCTATAAAACCTGTATTGTTTAAGGCAAGTACTGCATACACGGGAGAATACAGCAGGAAAAGACTCATATAGTATGTATGTAAATAAAAGCGTAATAGCCTGACAATAAAGGTCTAACTGCTGAACTGCATGTGTATACTCTGGTATTATATGGTAATGTAGATTTGCATTCACGTAATAGTACTGTTGTAATAAGCATTGTTACCCACACCGTGCACTATAAATAAAATGTGTAGGAATGCTTCTATATGACTGGTGTAATCCCCAGAAGCCATTTAGTACAAATGAGAAACACATAGACAGAAAACATGGAACAGGCTAACAACAAAACCTGAATAGCACATGCAACTGAGATGTGAACTGTTGTTTTTTAGCACACACAGCCATGGTTCGAATCCTGCCAGAGGTAGTAGTCTGCATACAGAATCATACCCCACAATGGTACAGATATCTCCAGAATGTCCAGTAAAGTGACCCATATATGTTGCCTGTCAACCCGCCCCCTGAGAAATCAGTGGGGTGATCCCAGACATATAGGCAGCAAACAAGAAATACAACTGATTGACACATCTATGAGAACAAAGCTGGCACACTAGCAACTCCCTAAAACCTTATGAGACTAAGAAGTCATGTATGTCCCATTTACACCCCCATCTTGTCAAGCAGTGGTCAGTGTGTTTACAGTAACAGAGTGAGATGTATATGCATAATAGTAATGTGGAATCTGGTACTATGCCTGGCAACAATCAGGTAGTGCTAACAAACATTTCTCCCACAGGTCTGTCAGATACCAACACTGTGCCCAGAAATACAAACCTGTACTGGTATTGTTTACATTGGTATTGTATGGCATTGTGAGTGATGCAGTTGCTCTGAATAATGAGGCATTGCACATCATTGTCACCCACATTGTCCTACAAAATATAACTGTCTAGGAAATCCGTATGAGAGTGAAGTAATACAAGGTCAGAATGCAAAAGCACAGGAGAATTATAGAACAGAAACCAGATAGCACACACAACTCTGATGGACAGTGTTTAAGTTGTAGCAGACACAGCCATGGTCTGAATCCTGGGAGTGGAAGTAGGCTGCATACAGAATCATACCCCACAACTGTACAGATGAGACCAGAATATCCAGTATATGGGCCCATATCTGCTGCATGTCCCCCTGTCCCCATGGTAAGTCTGTGGGATGAGCCCAGATGTTTAGCCAGAAAACAGGGAATACAAGTGATTATCCAACATCTATGTGAACAAACCTGTCACTGTAGCAACTCCCAAAACCGTTAAGAGAATAATAAGCCAAGTATGTCCTATCTACACCCCATGTTGTCAAGCTGTGACCAGAGAGTGTACAGTCACAGAGTGAGATGTATGTGCATAATACTAATGTGTAATCTGGAACTTTGTGTGGCAACGTTCAGGTAGCGCTAACAAACATTGCTCTCACAGGTACATCGGATACAAACACTGTGCTGAGAAATAAAAACCATTATACCCTGTTCTGGTATTGTTTACTCTGGTATTGTAGGGAATTGTGAGTGTTGCAGTTTCTCTGAATAATAAAGTATCACTGATCACTGTCACCCACACTGTGCTACATAACTTTGTATGAAAGCCTGTATATGTGTGTGTCAATTCACTAAAGGAGATGGCAATATTCTAGATATGTCCAGGTAGACCCGCATGTGATCAACACATGGCCAGAGTCTGGTCAGAAAGAGATGGATAGCCATGTGCACAACATCAACCCAGGATCCGGGAGTATGTGTAGAAACAGTTAGTGTTAACATATATTCCCTCCACAGGTATACCAGATAAGAGGTGTGTACTGCAGGTAAAACCAGTTCACCTGTAATGATGATGACAGCCATATCATTGTCCAAAACTAAGGCTATTGGGTAGTGTACTAAGACTTGTAAGGTACAGATAACAGCACTGACTAGGAAAGTAATGTGGACTACAGGAATATACTAGTTGTTAATTGACATCTTTTTCCTCCACCCTACCATATCTCCAACAATAAACAACATACCCACCCCAACTGGTATGTAATGACTCCAATGTTCTGATAATGTCCTGTTGTTTGATAAATATTTTAATTGTTCCCCTGCATGTGGTATATTGACTTATTCCAACATTGATGTCATGGTGCTATCAATGTACCTGCATGCTGTTCTTATTAACACTGTGGTCCCATATATGCATGTGTTCTGTTTGCTATACAGCTGTTCTGTATCTGGTGTCTGGGTTAATGGGAATATCTATGCATGCTGTTATACCTAACCCTGGAATGTGTTGACTATTACTAACCCACATATGATGATAAAATCTAAACACTATAGCACGTTTGGGAAGACCGGTCCCACCTCAGCTGGCTGTGGCACCGGGCACCAGCATGTCTGGGGCCCAACTCGGGACCAGCCTGTCAATTGGTCCTGCACCACCTTCTGGTGGAACCGCTTTAGGGGATGGGGCTCACCCCCCCCCCGGGAGTGGGCATAGACAGGAACCTGTCACCTGTTGCCAGGTCTGGGTCGTGGTATGTATAGTGAGCTCAGCCAGCAATTTGGTGATCTGCTATGCCAGCGTGAGGGCCGTGTGTCATGATTAGAGGGTCAGCCTGGCTCTGCGATTCAGCCCCCAGCACAGCCACCTTCGGGGCTGTAAAGGTGCAGTGGTGACTGCCATGGGTGGGGACCTCAGTAACACTATGTCCACTAGGGGCCTCATGGGCTTCCAATTTCCTAACTCCCCTCCTCATTAAAGTGTTTACCCCTCACATGTGTCACATACCACCCCTGTATGCTTCTTGTTTGTCTTGTCTGTTACCTACCCAACCTACCTCCCCAAATATACCTACTGTCCCTCCCCAATATTCCACTCTCACTTGAAAAGGGGGGGGCATTCTGTTCCCCAAAAAAGACTCGCCCCATACATAGCTGTCCATTTTGCATACGTGTCCCCTGGACACATGTAATCTGGTCTAATTGGTATCACAACTTATTATTTTTGTCCTCACCCCCTCCCAGGGGGTTTGAGTGTCCAAATCTACCTCCAAATTCAGTGTATATGTACAGCTGTTGCTGTAAAAGAAATGGGCAACATATGTCTGTATACACATCTTTATATTGCTACATATATATGGCCACGTGTACATCTCTTCGTATGTAGATGTATATATATATATATATATATATATATATATATATATATATATATATATATATATATACACACACACACACACACACACACACACACACACACACACACACACATACACCCATACATTATATATATATATATATATATATATATATATATATATATATATATATATATATATATATATATATATATATATATATATATATATGTATATATAGATATACGTATATGTGTATATAGCTATATATGTATGCACATCCTATGTGTACAGATATGCCTAGTTATGTTGGTAAATATGTAGATATGTAAAACTATATGTGCATACATATCTATTCTGGCATTCCTACTACTGTCAATATATATGTACATATCCATACGTATATGTGCATATGTATCCCTATCTGTATATGTGTAGACATATATTGCTCTGTATATGTATATATCTCGGTGTTGATATGTATTTATATGTACATATACATATCCATCTATATATGTCAATATGTATATATGTATATATCTATATAGATATCTGGATAATTATATATACATATATTTTCACCATATGTCCTGAACATGGAATGTAGCCCTACCTCAGCCCCTATAGTCCCAACTTCATAGTGCAAGGGGATGTCGGGTGTGTATAGCAGGTATATTTGTAGAGTATTGCTACTGTAACAGGGATTTTCTTCACAGACATGGTGTGTGTGGGAGGTCACAGCTGTTTTTAACATGTGCACCATTGGCTACTGGCAGACATCCTAAGGACATCATAGTATAGTACAGCTGCTAGCATGTAATGCTCCTGTGGACTACAGTAGAAATATTGGCCAATATATGTGGACATACTGGCATACTCTGGACAGTCCAGCAGTATACACAGAACCCCTTAGTGCAAGACATGTGGACCAAGGCTGACAATGTGGATGTTAACAGTCATGTAAATGGTTATAACACGTAATGACTTGTTTACATTTGCCCCCATAGCTTATGCATTCACACACCCCCGTCTGTCCTGGCATATAATAGCTGCTGGTACAGAGGTGCCATGGACACATACTACCCACTAGATCCTGACATACATCTGTACAGCATCCCAATGCTCTGTATGACATACATGACTGTTAAGGGAGGCCCGGCAGCAGTACATCTGGTAAATATCTGGATATGACATCCCACTGGGTAAGTACACAAAGCTGCTAGGCATGTAACAAAGCACTGTGCAGGCTACAGGCGGACTGGTTCAACACTGGCCTACCTTTCCTATGGGGGAATGCACATTTACCTGCATATATAGCAGGCTCTACAGGCATGTCACAGCATAGAGTATGATACATCAGTGTGGAAGTGCATAACCACAGCCAATGTCAACACAGCCACATATGGCAAGCTAGTGTAATATTACAGTATATGGACTATCTGTTCGACACCATTCTCAAATGTGCCACTCACACACTAACCCTATATATACTGGGCCACTACACAGTGTGGTCCAATCCTTGTCTGTGGTATGGGACATGTGTATGTATGGCCCTATAAACATGCAAGCCAATAGGGTAACATAGAGTGGAGCAGCATGTAACATCAGATAGAATGGGACCAGAAACAATGACATCTACCACAGTCTGTACACAGGCCACAGTACATATTAACAATATACACATTGTCAACATTCACCTTATGTACACAGACCTCAGTACTGTACACACAGCCACAGAATGTCCAGGTTATGTCATCAAATATAACCCCTACTATACATAACATGTGTAGAAGTCTGATATCCCACTGGCTTATCAGATATGATGTCATTAATTATGGTGTACAGCAGATATGCACCTCTTACTGCATGACATAAGGACAAAAGTTGACAGGGTTGTGGCTGGTGGCACATACACAGGGCCAATATTGACATGTTGCTGTGATAACCTCATACATTTGCTGTTGTAACAGGGTTTGTTGCAACATATGTCCTATGAGGGATATGAAGTCAGTAACTTTCACGGCTGTCGCCATCTACAGACTTCAATCCTCACGCTACCTTCTGCAGTTCACAGATAGGTGCTCTGTGGGTAACACATGAAACAAAAGGCACCACACACTGCCCAGTCTGCAGATGACCATGCAGATGGGTTTTCCTAATAAACATAGCACTGACATGGCAGTTATTAAAACATGTAGGACAGCCATATTCACACACACCCTGTCAAACCAACATTACTCCAAATGCAGTATAGCAGCACTTACAGTCTGTAGTCAGGTCAGGCACATCCCCCTCCTGTGTGTTGCCCTGTTTCCACAGTGTATGTTGTTAGAAGTAAATCCTCAATCCATCTGAGATGCTGTTTGCCAAACAACAGAACGAGTTCCTGCTCACAGTGAATGAAAAGGCCCAACACGAACAAGATGTTCCTAGATATTGGAGTGTGTTTCCATGCAATTGGCAATGAGAATGTTACCACAGTTGTTCCACATGCAATCAACTAGAAAAAGGCTACAATTCATGCAGAGGCCATCAGCTGATCATGAGCATCACTTAAAATACACATGCTGCTACCTAAGCAAAGCAGGTGTAGGTCTCCATATCCACAAAAGAGGGAGTGAGAGAGGCAGACAGAGGCAAAGTAAAGTCAGGGAGGGGTGGGAGAGTAAAACTTAAGCATGTTTGTGTCACACACCTACCAGCACAGGGTATCAAACCCCTGACATCTATGTAGTGCTATTAATTTCTATGCAGTTATTGGATGCATCACATAGGTTACATGTTAAGGAGCCCTCAAAAAATATATGTGATGGTGAGTGACATCTGCAACAGGGATATGATAGCTATACGTTAGGTGTAGTACACATGCCTGTCCGCATGAAGAGGTGCCCGTATCAACACAGCCACACTCTCACAGGGACGCATACACATTGACACACTTGGCAGGGCCAGGAATATAACTCATCACTAGTGAGATTGCCACAACACATTACTGTGCAGGTATCACATGCACCACAGGGGTCATACAGAGGTTATATGGGCAAAAGGTATGTGGATGTGTCTGACATTGGGCAGAATGCTTCGGTATGTCAATGGGGGTTGTAATGAATGTGAATGTGATCATACGCATCATACAACACAGACACACACACACACACACACACACACACACACACACACACACACACATGCGTGCACACACACACACACACACACACACACACACACACACACAAGGTGCTAGTATTGACATGCATAGGTGCATTGTTTCGCAGGTGTGTAGTGGTCAACTGTGCAAGACAGCTATACCAGGCTAGGTGATGGGTATACCTTGGCATCAGCCCACATGACTTTGGTCTGCATTGTGGCTCTGGGTGTAGTTTCTGGATTTGCCCACACAGGTGGGTATTGCATTCACCATCCAGTCATCTGGGTGACTATTGTGTGTGGCCAATGCTGTGCATTGTTTGCCTATGTGTTCCTTAGTCCATGACATGGATGGTGTTTAGGATGTGCACATCTCCCACATGCATGTACAATGACATGTGGAACTTTATCTGGGGTGTCTGGCCCATGTTGTGTACACAGATTGTTATCATCAGATGTGCCAGTCCCGGCCTCATGTGGTAGGAACTGTTAATGGACAGCAGGTTTACCCTGCACCTACATTGATAGCATGATACCAGCATTCTCTGGTGTCAGTGGCATCTGTCCATACAGGGCATGTTTTTCAGTCATGGTATTTCCTTTGTGGGTCACATTTGATGGCAACACAGGTGTTGCAAGTGTCCAGTGGGGAATATGGGGAAGGTGTACTATCAGCATGTATGTGCCTATTGGGCAGATGGGCAGGGTTCCATGCCCTCTGTAGCCCACTGCAATCACACCATGGTTACTAACAGTGGGCAATATGCAGGGTACTACCAACATAGTGGCTGTTGCCTAGGCAAGTGTGTGTGTGTGTGTATG